>NW_028289487.1:0-124302 GCF_059628265.1 Tinamus guttatus
GAAAGGAAAGGAAAGGAAAGGAAAGGAAAGGAAAGGAAAGGAAAGGAAAGGAAAAGGAAAGGGAAAAAGCATAAAATGGAGTGAAAAAAAAAGAAGGAAGAAAAAGAAAAAGATAAGCTCTGGTCAATCAAGCCCAAGCTCTCTTGTCTCCAGTTTGTGATATGTTTTATGATCTCAGACACAACAGATTGTGAGCCTGCAATGTTTGGAAATAGTAGATGATTAAACCCTCTGGCCAGGTGTAAATGCAACCTTTGTCTTCTGATCACTGTGTGAGAATTACCTTCCTTCTCAAAGTCCCCGGCTGGCACTGCTGTCCTCAGTATTATAAACATCCCCTTCTTGGAGCCACAGCCACGATGCCCTTCTACTTTATTTCTAATCTATAAATGCCCCTATGCAATCTTTATGACTGGATGGTCCTAAATTACAGCAAAAAATTGCTGAGCAAGCTACAGAAAATTCTGAAAGAATGTGGCCTGTGAGTTTTTCTACTTCTTCTTTGGGGGGGATTTTGTACCAGGTAAATAATAAAAAATGTGTAATGATTGACTAGGCTTTTAAACCCAAACTGAAGGTAAGTTTGCCTTGCTGTTCCAGTTAAATATTCTCACTAGCCCCCTTCTCTTTTCCCAGTTTATCACGCCACAAAGTCCCCTTCAGCCCGATTCATTCTTTATTCTTCAGAAATTTGGGCAACAGTCAAATCTGACCTTTAGAGCCATAAACAAATTAAATTGTTTCACAACCAAATAATATGAAACAATATTGAATAGCTGGGCTTCCGTCGGCCTTCCTCTTAAAGGAGAAGAAGCCCCAAAGTGGCATTTGTGTCAGTTGCGGCGCCTTGATAAGGCTCCTCGGTGTCCTTAAAAAACTCCTGGGAAGCATCCGGGTGCGGACTCCCCTCAGAGTGCCCAGCACATCCCAGTGCCCCAGGACTGTGCTCCATATTGGGAGGGATTGGCCCAAAACCCAACCTCCGTAGGGCTGCATGTGGACGCCGGGAGCCTTTGGGACAGCGTTTGTCTGCCTGGCTTGGAGCTGTGGTCCTGGGGACACACGATCTTCATATAGATAGCACAAGCAGTGATATGTTCACATAAGATGTATGAACAGCAGGCAGGCTGCTGCAATTCCCCGAGCCCAGATACCCCGCTGCTGCTGGGCTCACATTATCCACTGCCCAAACCGCTGCTGCGTCACCACCACGTCAAGCCTATAGTCGCCCACAGCGCCACACGGTTTGCCAGGTCTGGGCAGACAGGCATGAAGCAAATGCTCAAATTAACTTTATGAATTACGAAGCTGCAGCTGTAACTGAAATATAGTTTTGCCTTCTGTAAATTGCTTGGCATAAGAATTACGAGGCTAAGGATTAGACACATGAATACATCTAAATATTTATACTACGTTCATTACTCTGGTATCTGGGCATATGTTTCTGTTTTAACCTCCACTTCCACATCCGTTAATTTTCCTTCGCTTTGTAACTCCCTGTCACCTATTGAACAGTTCCACAGATTCCCTCCCACGGGAACTGGCTGCATCTCACCCACACTGCTTAAGCAGCTCTCTGCTTGCTCACTAAATACCCCCAAACTCAGCAATACCACAGGGCAGCAGATGTTCCCCGAGCTGCAGCTAAAGACCTCCCAGAGTCTGGGCAAAATCTTAAACCTCCATGATCAGGTATATTTAACTCCAGCCACTGGAATGATACAGATAGAAGCAAGTCCTTTCTCTGAGCAATATATTTCAGAGGTGCTCTTCACAAAACTTGCTGCAGCCCCTTCTGTAGTAGCCACTATCATCCACTTCAGAGAGTGGATGCTGGATTCAGTGGGCTGCTGATCTGAAGCAGGAGGGCAGCACAGCCCTTAGATGGCCCTGACCAACTAAACCCACCCATGTCTTATTTGGAAGTCTTCTGACAAATACTTTAGTCCTCAAGATTTCATTATGGCAAATAAAATTAAAATAAAATAATTAATGAAGCAGAAATCCAATAACTGCCGTCATCAAATACTAGCACAAGCTGAGCTTAGGTGTTCTACATGTTTTACTATTAATGAGAGCAATTTAATATATATTTTTGAACATTGGGAGGAAAAAGGAGGAAATTATTCTAAGATATATCCAAAGTTGTGAAAATAACAGAGTAAGGTCTTTGAAGTCTTCTGGCCAAATAAAATAGACATTCATTTTCATTCATTTTTTGTTCTGTCTTTATTTTTTTTTAATTTTAAAATAAACTAGGCAATGAAGTGATGAAACAACCTGGATTTTGAAAAAAAAAATTTAAAAAGACAAGATGTTTAATTCTTGAAAAGTACAAAACAAAACTTGTTGTGCTTTGGAGATTTGACCTTAAGAAATATTTTCTAGTAAACAAATCTATTATCCAAAACATTCCATCTAACTCTATTTTTATTATAGTGAGAAGTAATGTTTCTATGGTGTTCCTGCTTGAGCAGGGGAGTAGGACTAGATGATCTCTAGAGGTCCCTTCCAACCTTAACCATTCTGTGATTTCTCTATATACATGTACACACTTAAACACATACAGATTTACCTTTTTTCTGCCTGTGGAACAGAACTGTAAGTGCTACATTTAGTACTTTTTACCACAGAGCATTTTGGAGCTTTCAATTTAGAAAGCTAAACAATTCAACAGAGTACTTCTAAATTCGGCTACTAGAAACCTGTTACCCATGACATATGCCCCTTCTCCAATTCCAGAAGATCTATTTTACAGTCACCACCTCCATCTCCAAGGAGGTGGTCACAGGAGACTCCTGCGTTCTGCATCCGCCTCCCTTTCCCATTGCACAAGCCAGGCATAAGCAGCAGAGGTGCAATTTTGGCCCCAGCTGTCCCCTGGTGAAGTTGTTTTGATTTGCAAGGGATATATAGGAATTAATATTTGCCAGACTGGAGAGAGGAATGCCATGTGGCTGGGAGATGTGGGTCCCCCCTAGGACCTGCAGGAGCAGGGTTGGGAGGACTGTGGAGGTGGAAGGGAGCATGTGCTCCCAGCATGTGTTTGCAGGCAGCTGCGAGGGAGATGGGGGCTCTGAGAGAGGAGCCTGGGTTGCACTTTCAGGACCAGTCTCATGCCTGCAGCCCCTCATTGCAAGATATCCCACATCTCCATCCCAATATCTGATAGTAATCCTAGCTACTGTCACTCAACTTCATAAACAGCTTTGTGCTATTCTTCTTTCATCCACCTGCTATTATCTTCTGATCCCTTATGCCATTCTTTAGAAATTACTGCCAAATTATGCTTTTATTTTTTTCCCATCATTAATTTCTTTTCTAGGGTGGAGATCTTCCCAGATCACCCTCCACCCACTTACACACATGCATGCACATACACTTCATAGAAGGTGTTTACTTTCGTGAGGGCAATAGTTTAAAAGGTAAATGAAATAGAGGACGCAGCCTGGATTGGCTTAGCAACACAAATAGTACCAGCAGGTAAAGGGCCCGGGCCTGTTCTTTCCCACCTCAGAATTGTTTTAAAATGACACCCCTTTATAATTAATTGTACAGCACCTGATTAGTCACTATTGACAGACCTAGAGCCAATTGACTCTTTTTATCTGGCTGGGGAGAAAATATGAAGTGCCTGGAGCCGCACACACCGTAGAACTGCCGGTGATTGCGCTGGCAGCTGAGCAATTAGAAGCGCTTGTCCCAGCTCACACGCGGGCGGCAGCAGGAGCAGGAGCACAGTCTGATCCCACACTTTAATATGAAAATGTAGAAGGGAAGCAGCAAACCCCCCAAAACTCTAGAAGTCAAACAAAGCCAACTGGGAGTTCGTTTGCTGATAAGCCGAAGGGAGAAACGCAGTGAACAAAACCGGGTGCTTCTGATGCTGCTTCTGTGTCTCCAGCGGGTGACGTGGGTCAGATTTCTCAATAGGACATCTGAACCCACCTGAGTGGCAAACTAATTCCAGTGTCGGAAAGCACGTGTGGTTTGTCTGCAGCAGGCTCAGGGCAGAAGGGGTGGGTTTATACTCCCTCCCAGGCATCCACGGGTGCTTTGCAAAGCAAATGAGCTTGCAGGCTCACAGGGCAAGGACGCATGACGCTGAGGGATGAGGACAGCAACTTCTGTTTGCCTTGAGCTAAATTAACATTGTCTTGCTGAAAAGTTTGAAAGAACAAATTCAGGCCCTATCACCAAGGAAGAGTATCCTGCTCACAGTCTCATCCCCATTTCCCAAAGTTGCAGATTTCATGCACCTCAGCCCAATATCTATTCAATGGAACCATTGCAGAGCTCATTAAGGCTAAGCCTTGCTCTGAGGTAAACACTTAACTCTCAAATAAGATGTTATGTGTAGGGCTGTAGGCAACATCAGTGTACTCCTGACTAAGATATTAAGCAAATACTAGTGCCTACAGAAGGCTTGTAGCAGTTTCAGTTAGTCAGCTTATACCCATGCCTTTATCTAAATACTTGTGTGCAGGAAGGCAATGACTGAGGTTTTGACTAAAGCTCCATTAATACAATTTGAATGAATGCACAGGTTGAATTAAAGAAAAATCCACTTAATTAAGATTCCCTGGCTAATCTTCTCCCAGAAGGTACTCAGAAAAAAAAAAAAACAGAGTCACTACTGAAGTTAATTTTACATGAAGATCTGTTATTCTGTAAGATGAAGAGCTCATCAGAAATACATTATTCTGGAAAAGTTCCCCAATGTGGACAATGTGGACTAGCCGTCCCCTGTTTGGACTAGTTTAACATTGGCAATAGTTATATCTCAGCAGTAGTAATTCCCAAACCATCTTTTCTGTGCCAAACTTAGGTCCAGAAGCACAGGAGACCACAAAGCAGAGATATGTCTGACAGACATGAATCATCTTGGCTCCCAGAGCAGCGCCAGCACATCTACAGTCCAAGGTAACAAATGCTTCCAAGCATGGCTAGTCCTAAACTCGTCTGGGATGCAGAGTCACGCATGCCCTCAGTTATTATCTCAGTCAACTTGTTAAAGCAATATAAAATGCAGTATAATAGAAATTGCATCAGTTAAAAAAATATAGCCAGAATCATAGCTCTGTGTAGCTACACATTACGGTCTGATTTTCCTTGCAGGAGGCATGCAAACATAGCTCCAATTGGTGTCCATGCTGCCCATATCCGAACCCTGGAATCAGGACAACATGTGTCCTTCTGCACTTGTTCACAGCTTCCCCACAGGGAATTAACATTTGTGGCTTAAAAGAATGCTTCATGGATCTGGGAAAACAGAACCTGGATCTTGGAAAAGAGAAGGTTGGGAAAGACCTATCTTTTTAATTGGAATCAAAATTGCTTGATTTCTGTAAAACCATTAGCCTTATCCATTATTGGCTTACAGGAACCATGACACAGGCTTTATCTCAAAATGTATTCAAGAAACACTCTGGAAATGCCACTAAACCTCACACTCATAAATATTTGCAGAGCAAGCCAATGTTAAATATAGCCTTAAATATAGCTGAGGAGTCACAAGGAAAAGACAGAATTAGAGTATATCATGCTGAAGAATTACATCAGGATTACAGCGACAAGTCAACACGCCTTCAGAGATGAGTTCTGGTATTTTCCTTCTGGTTCATTTTTTAGGCCGTAAATCATATTTTACTCTTGCTTTACCTCTTAATTTTAAGGGACAGATTTTGCATTACTCTTCATTCCTATTTTCTCATTCCATTTCAGAGATTCTGCAAGAAGTCAGTTTTCAGCCATTTTCCATTCCAGAAACCTCTTGTATGACCCAGTCATACTTGTGTTGTAACCTGTAGTTACTTCTCACATATAATGCTGCTCCTACTGAAACAAGCCATGGAACTCCTGCTCCTGCAAAGCCTACATGTATTCGGATCACAGCTCAAAAGATGGACACCCAAAACATTAACAAGGAACGTCTGAACTGATTTTCCACAGAAGAGAGAAAGGGGATTCAAACTGATCTTTTGGTGGTAACACATGAACTTGCACTGAATTTCAGACTCTCAGACTTAATTTTTTAAAAAATGAAAAACATTTAACAGGGCAATTTTCAAACTGAGTCATAAATTTACAACCAGTTTCCTCTGTTCCATCACTGGACTATGCAGATAATAGACGGATTGCATCCCGTATCTTCAAAAGGAACATCCATAGTCCTTAGTCCAGCCATGTCTTCCTCTCTGGTTCATTGCCTAACTTTTGTAGATGATATCTTTGCTCCTCCAAAGTGGTCTATATCTTTGTCAGCAAACCACGGTCACCCCCTGTCCTTCTGAAATCAATACAACCAGGACTGTCTGGCCTCAGCAGCAGATGAATTTCAATAGCAGAATAGAGTCTATTCCATTGAGAGAAGGGCAGAGTAGTCTAGGAGGGGGGTCCTGTTGTCAGGTTTTATTTTAAAAGAAACAATCCTTCCTATGAAATACATCACTTACTTAAAGATTTCCCTCTAGTGTTTCATCAGAGACATGTAACTTTACACTCAGATTTTATCCTCCTGGTTTGAAATCATTTCCCTGGCCACTCAGCCACAGCCAGACTTCTTCCCCTCCTCCCTCATCTGCATTTGGAGCCTTTCCTCTCTGACTCCGACAGCTGCTTCCCTTTTGCAAGACCTGTCTTCACACAGCTGTGCTAACAGGCCCTTGCAGGATCCTACCCAGTCTCCAGGGTCTCCTGCTGCCTCTTCAGCTGGCTCATGTCTGGAGGTTAATCCTAGTGTGCACAAGCAAGCAGGTTCTACGCGACATGTTCCAGCACATTTTGTTACCTCTCCCACTGTCCCGCTCCGTTCTGGTCCTACTTAACGCTTAAGCCAGTACAAGGATGACTTAGAAGGGATTTGGTTTCCCACATCATGTCTTGACCTTCCCTCAGGAGTCACCCATGGTTGCTCCTGCTCCCTCAAGGCCCACAGTGCTCCCTGTTTCCAATAAGGCCGTCTTTCTTCTCACCTCTTCCATCTTCCTTGTGAAAATGAAAACCATACCTCAGAGCTGCAGGCTCAATCTCCAGTGCTCTCTCTGCAGAAGTGGGCAATAGCAACAAGAAAATAGCCATATTCTCACAGTTTAAGACACAAGCCTGAAGCTGCAGTGTCTGCAAGTCTGCTCTACCTAGTTCTCCTGATTGCCTTCACTTCAAGCCCTCCTTTCACTGACCCTAAATTGGAACACTTGGTGCCTCTGGGAGCCTCAGTCGAGTTGAAAAGTGCACTCTGCATTACTGGATTTGCTATTTCCCTCTGTGCTTCTCTTCCTGAAAGGCAGTTCTTGCTAGCAGTGGTATGGGAAGGAGAGCCATGAGGATCTATGGGTGCTTTCAGAAACAACCATATGGTGCTATGGTGCAGAGTCATTAGACAATGGAAATCTCTCCTAACCCTGAATTTGTCTCTGCTCTCCATTAAACATTAAGAAAATCAAGAAGCCATTCATTTTTTGAGCACATGCTTGATATGGTTTGCAATGTTCATATGTATAACCATCTCTTACAACCATCACAGCCACTCTGCAGCTCAGTCCCAGGGTCTCTTGGGATGAAACAACCCTTGCCACCAGCTGGTGCCTGGTTAAGATTTGAGGCTGTGCAGAGAAGTGCTGCTCACAGTCCATGGTGTTACTCCTGCTCAGGCTGTAGGCTCCCATGGTCTTGGGGTGACACCCAGCTCAGTATCAGTACAGCTTCTGAACAAGGGCCTCCTGAGGAGCAAGACACAGCCTGCAAATCCTTACTAAGGGTTCATAGGTTGGGTAGTCAGTAGTAGGTTATGTAACAAGTGTTATCATTAGCAGGACAACCTTCTTGCTGCTTTGCTTTGCAGAAGGCACCTGGATAAAGGTTGAGACTGAAAGTGCTGCTCACATCTGTGTCTGGCTCACCATGTGGGCTTTACAAGAACCACTTTGCCTCTAACCTATCATATCTCAGGTGACAAGCATCCCAGGAGCTGTGATGTTGTCTTAATGCATGTGTGTTACACCAAGATCCACGGAGTCCCAGATCCCAAGGTATTACAGCCACATGAATAATGATAACAAGAAGAGGAGGGATAGAGGATGTGAAGTCATGCTTCTCCAGGCCCCAGGCAGCTGTAACCCATTACACATGACACTGTAATAAATGCTGATAGTGCTTTGTAAGTAAGAGGTGGGGGAAATGCTTGGGGGGTGGGAGGGCAATGTGTTCAGGCTGACAGCCTCAAGCCAAATGTTGAGGAAATGTTGGCAAATCTGGAAGGTCTAAGCACTGGGGACACCTTCTAAATGTATGTGGGAGTTTCACCTTGTTCATCAGCTAAGACCCACCAGTGAGTTTGTACCTCTGGGGTTATTTATCCCCAACATTCACGCCCACTGTATTTTTCTGGGTTTTCAGTTTGGAGGAGTGTGAGGAGGAGAGAAATGGTGTTGGTCAGGAGATGCTGAGCTGCACAACCTGGCTATCTTATTCTGCTCAACTGGTTGCAGTAATTCACCGGCAACTGTTGATTTTCAGCACCCCCTTATCTTTCATTGCGCTTCATTTCTATTATAAAATAGGCATTGAATGTCTTTCATCGCCTGTTTTGGGTTCTGTTGCAGGAATACTGCCTATGAGACAGACCTGTATAACCCAGCCCTGGTGAGAGTGGGAGCCCTGTGTATCAGGGTGGCTTTTTACATATGTACAGTCTGGAAGCTGTACATATGTAAAAGGGGCGTACCTATGGTTATCAGCAGATATGCATTCACCATAGGCTTATCTAAGTGATATTCCGTGTGTAATAGAGCTGACAGACCTGGATTACTGTTCTTTCTCACTAGCAGTGCTTAGAAAAGGTATTTCTAATCTGTAGCTTATTTTACCAGTCTGAAATTTTCCTCCACTTGGACAACAAAGTAAAGAAGTTACATTGTTATTTTATTTTTAGTCACAGAATAGATATTCTGACGTGCTTGGTTTGGATTAGTTTAGAAAACTTCACTTTGCCAAAGTTAGGTTAGTAGCTAAATAGAACCTATGGCTACTGACTGCAAAAAGTTGAAGCAAAAGATTTCAATTTCATCTTAATGAAAGTCTGAATGATCTGTTTCAACTTATTCAATGCCACAAGAACAGAAACATTTCCAGGACATGTTTAAAATTCTCAAAGGGAAAAATAGGCCCATTCAGGGTTTTTTTTTTTTAAGCATCTTGACGTTATACTAGTTATCGCTGTACTTCTACCTGTTGCTTGTTTGCATATTTATTTTTCTCCAGTTTTCCTCCTGCATGCAGGAGTTACTGTGCACCACAAGTTCTAATGTTCAAGAAGCAGAGCACAAAGAAGCATCACTTAAAAGGTCTAGTAATGTGGAAATAAACTATACTCTCTGGCTAAGAGAACCCATAAGTTTTGTGACAGGTCCCACACTGTATACTGGGATGCTCCACAGTATTCCCACCGGTGTATCCTGACTCTACAATCCTGGCATTTCTCAGTCATTTTTCAGAACTTATTTCATCAGGACTTTGTCAAGGTAGGGCTCAGAAATTACACCTGCACTTCAGCAATGTTTGCTATTTACTATTTGCAGTGACATCTTCTTCTGTCTTGAAGCGCTTGGATAGAAATCCCGGAACCACATGATGGAGCTGAGGCAATGTGCCACAAGCTGTCTGTGATAAATGTTTCACCAGATAAGCAACATGTTAGTCTAAGAACATGTCACAAAGAGAAAATTTACTAGATAGCTTACTTCCGAGGAAAATTTGATCAGCTTGAAACTTTGGCAGCCTACTTCTAGCAGTACTCAAGACTCAGAGTTTAAAGAAAAAAAAGCCTTTTTTTTTTTTTTTTTAAAAAAAAGAACACCTGGAGAACTGTGCAGTCTGCTTACCGGAAAAAGCTACTCATCTGTCCCTATTGCTTCTAGCAGGTTGCTCAGAGTTTAATGAGTTCCCACTGAGTAAAATGCAGAGAAGGGATCTTACTGGCAAGAGCACCAGTGCAATACTGGCTCTTGGTCTGTGTTCCACTTCCAAAAATGCTGAACAATGGGAGCATGTGCAGGAAAATATAGAAGAAAGGCATCGCCTCTCAGTGTTCAGCTTTTTAAAAGAAGGCTGAATTGACTCGATGATGGTGCAAATTCATTCACAAGATGATGCCAAGCAGTAAAGGCCTCTTCTTTTTATAGAAACAACAAGAATAGCTGGAAGCTAAAGCCAGATTAAAAAAAAAAGAAAAGACTATGGGAACGAAGTCCTACATTTCTAACACTGAGGATAAGCAGTAAACCAGGAGAAGGGTGGAAGCCTAGCTGCTAGATACATTTCAGCCTAACTCCAAACATTGTCAGGCTCACTACAGGGAGAAAAATTGGAGACAAGCTGTGAGGCCTGTGTTGGGCAGGAGACACCTGGAGCTGCACTGTTTGTGCCTTCCAATCTTTCACAAATGATGCAAGAACTGACTATAACTACTAATGCTTTCAGTTAATTGCTGTTGTCAGAAGCCAATTGTTAAGCAACCTTTCCTGATTTTCATTTTTCACAATCACTTCTATTCTTCCAGGAGAAGTTTTGCAACTTCATAGCATCTTTATTCACTCACTTCAGCGTGCACATAATTTTTGTACCACCATCCGCTTGCTCTCTTCTTAACTTTCCCAGATTGTTGCATTTCCAAATGCTAAATATTAATTGCCAGGGAGGGGTGTGTGCACAGCCCCCAGAAACAGATGTGATCTGTCCTGCGTTATGTTGTGACAAATGGGTTGCCGCTAACGAGTATCACCAGGACCAGTGACAG
Source organism: Tinamus guttatus (assembly GCF_059628265.1). Lineage (NCBI taxonomy): Eukaryota > Metazoa > Chordata > Aves > Tinamiformes > Tinamidae > Tinamus > Tinamus guttatus. Next base: position 10,796 of record NW_028289487.1, read on the forward strand.
CTGCGGGTGCGTTCCTCAGAAATTCCCGTAATGGCCACCTAAGGCCTGGCAGCCCTGGACACAGGAGCAGGGATGCTCACAATGGCCAGGCCTCAGAGGCAGTTCTTCAAAAGACGGAGCAGGGACCAGATGCAAGAGCCAGAGGTCTGAGGTCCACCCAGGCAGGCATTGCTTGACCCTGTCCAAGCTGTATGTGAGAGTCACTGATTCAGCACACATTTTCCTCCTTCTCTGCCTTCTGTTTTCATGCATCCTCACCCACATAATGCCTTATCTTTTGTTTTTCCACCCTTCTCCCAGTCAGTATCTCCCTATCCTATTCTTGGGCTTTGTTTCTGGCCTGTTATTTCTCCATTGGTAATGAAGTTAACCTCAAGTGGAGGTGGCACCGGTTTGCCCATTACAAATCAGAGATCCACAGTCCTTGTGGTCACCCCAGAGCTGGCTGCATGTCTCCATCAGGCACGATGGAGTCACCTCTCAGCACTCCCAGCAGTGCTGCTGGTGGCAAGCCTTGATGTTTGATGGAGGTCCTGCAACACGCCAGCCCAGAGGACAGTGCTGGAGGCAAAGCTTCCTGCTGGATTTGCACAAAGCAAGCTTTTTTCTTCAGCCCCTCTGCTCAGTCTAGTCAAAGAACCTCTTCCCTGGTGAGATGTGCCATATTATGACTAAGGCAGAAGGCCACAGGTTTAGTCAGTTTGTGTACAGCTTGCAATTATTCAGCTGTTTTAATGAGAAGAAAGACCTTGGTTCCTGTGATGTCAGAGATAAGAAAGTGTGGAAAGCAGCAGATGTGTGACCTTGCTGCTCTCCTATTGCTTTCTGCTTTGTTCTATGTACTGTAGCTCTTCAAGGTTTTAATGCTAGAAAGGGGTGAGGGGAAGGCGAGATACAATTTTCATGGTAACTCAAACTCGCAGCTCGTCGAGCAACCCACCATCTACCCATCAATGTAGTCCACCAATGGTGACTGAAATCCCTGCTCAAAAAGTTTGCAGTCTCTGGATAGTTGTTTCTATTGGCAAGGCGAGATACAGATTCTAAGCATTAAATATTTTCCTTTGTTTCCAAAAGAAGAACTTCAGTCCATAGGCACAGAAAGCCTTTTTATATGAAGTAGCCCCTCCAAACCTGGTTAACTGAAATACTTCAATTTAGGGTAAGTTTGTTCCCTTTGGCCCAACCAGAAGAGCTGCACTGCAAGGGCTGGATCCACCAAGCAGAGGTAGGTAGCTAGAGTAAGCCTTAATGGTCTCAGAGACAGGTAAGCACAAAAAAGGCTGGATGCTCTAGCTCTCTGCCCAAGTGCCAGCAAGTCCATGTGATACCTGAGACTTTTCCAGGCAGGTAGGTTACCTGTTTCTTAAGGCATAAGCAGTCTGAGCTTCAGGACACCTAAAGCCCATAGGCTTCTTCACTGTTATGTCTTTCCAGCTATCTTTCTAACTTTCCAGCACTACCTTATCTACTCAGTGCTTGGCACCTGTCTGGAGGGGATTTTGGTGCCTTCTCATGTTCTTTTCTTCAAGCAAAACAAAACAAAAAAAATATACAGTTTCAGTGCAAAAATGTTTTGATGATAAAGTCCAAGGAGGAGTTATTGTTGGTTTATGGTCAAAATGGGGAGAGATGCTTGGTGAGAAACAGGCCCCAAGCCTGAGCTAGCTCTCCTTCTTGTCATCATTCATGACCATGCAATAGAGCATAAACTGGGATGGTGAAAGTGGCAGATGCAGGCACCTTGGGAGACAGGATCAAATTTACAGGAGAAAAAAAAAAGAGAGAGATCGTTTTGACAAATTAGAGAGATGATGTGACAAAATTCAATAGGGATCAGTCCAAAGATCTGTAATAACGCAGGAATAAACAGCCTAACAAATACAGGATGGAAACAGCTGGTTAAGCAGCAGTTCCATAGAATAAAAATATGAATCACACTATTACAAAAAACACATCTTTTTGGAAGGAATAAAGAGGATGCCCATGAGGAATTACTCTTTTGTTCAGTGTAGTCCTGCTACAGCTGCTGCTGTTATGCTGTATCCAGCTTTGGGCAATGCATTTGAGGAAAGACCCAGCTGGAGATAGTCCAGAGACAGCCCCAAGAATGAGGAGAGGTCTTGGAAGCATGACTGGTACAGGAAGACTGAAAGAATTGGATAGCTTTGGCCAAAAAAAGAAGACTGATGGGGACGTGATAAAGATCTTTAGCTAAATTAAACAGTTCTTAAATGAAGAATGAAACAAATCTATTCCCCTGCTCATAATGGGCAGTGTGGAAGACCTTTATAATAGGAGGAGGGGGCACAGGATGTCCTTAAGAGCCATATAAGAACACCTCTCACTCATAATGCCTGTACAGTTGGCCTCATCTTGGGCAGAAGGCCTTTTTGGAGGCCTCTTCCAGGCCCTCTGCTGGTTTCTGTGCTGCTGCACAGTGGGATTTTGCAACACCCACCATCACACCCCGGCACGAGAGCCCTTACAGCTCTCACCCCAGCTGTGGGAGACCTTGTCATTAGTGCTTTCCCTCCTAAGTAACTGCCCAAAACAACAGTCTGTCCCAAACTGTCCAAAGCACCAAAGTTGGCTTTGTAAAGAAAAACTACTCAGCCGTTTGCCCAGAGATGGCCAGATCATGCATGCTTCCTTGGCCCGGTCATTACGGGTCTGGTCTCCTAATTGACAGTGTGGATTGGAAAATGCAATCACATCTGTCAGTCCCTCACTTGGCCAGCCAGATATTCTCCCTCTGGTGTCAATAGACGAGACAGGTCTATTTGAAGACTATTTAGAGCATCTATGCTATCCCTGAAAATGCTTCTTAAGGAATAAGGAAAAGGGAATTTCTTTCCCTTTATCGACTAAGAGTTAGGACCATCACAAGTTTGAGTTAGGCAAGCAAAGGCTATAAGGAGTGCAATGCTGTATAATCTCCTCCTTCTCCGAAAGCCTTGCTTCATGAAAGCAGCAATTTGCACACATTTCCCAGCACGTTTAATTTTGTTCTAGCCATTTCTTTAGCAAGATGTAGACCTAGAAATGTGTTGGGAAAATTAGATATTAAAAATACTAGCCTGATATGATATTTATTTTTCAAACTAAAATCCTACAACAATTCCTTATTGACTGTAAGCTGCAAGCCACTACAGGAGGCCACCTCCACTTGCAAATATTTTGTCTGATACATCAGCACATGACAGCTCCAAGCAAACAGGACCAGTCACGATACTTGGGCAAAGCATGAGGGTTTCCAATGTGTGCCTGGCACAAGCAAGGGGAACACCAATGCGCTTGGGTCCCACCACCACATGTCCAGACCTTGGGCTACTGCCTGTTGCAGGACAACGCTGCTCATGTAAACCAGGAGGAAAGGAGTTACTGGGGAACTACTCCTGTCATGCCTTTAAGCATATAGAAGAGGTCAGGGATGTCTGGGTTAAGGAGGGGTGGTGGTGATGGTGGCGGGGTGGACAGCCCCACACCGGCTCCCTCCTCTCCCCATGGAGCAGGTAGGCAGCAGGCACTGCCTGGCCCAGTCCCTGCGGGCCGGCCGCCGGCACGGCGCATTGTAAGTCTTATCGGCCACATGCACATTTTTTGTTCAAGGTGGCAAAACGCCCAGGGGATGGCCAGGCTGCCAAGCTTTCAACTAAAAATACCGTAAGACACATTTCTGCCTGGGTCCATTAAAGAGAAGAGAGTACTCTAGTTACAATAGTAATTGCATAAACTAAGACAGGGAAAGACAGAGGAAGGGAGAGAGAGTGAGACAGAGGGAATAAGATGGGATGAAGGCTGGAGAGCTGCCCGCAGGCCAGTAAAGACCTGGTGAAACTTTCCCAGCAGGAAAATCCTCTGGCACCAGTCTCAGTCAAGTGGGGTGCCGCTACTTTGGAGGTCCCCAGCAGGGAAGTCCACTTAGGCAGAGGGAGTCCAAGAGGTATTATGGAAACTCTGTATGGTAGTGAGCTCCTCTTTAACGTTCTTGGCCCGCATCAAAGCCAACCTTCGTTAAACATAGCTGATTTTTTTTTTATTAATATTGCAAATTAAAGGAGCAGTTTCTGGGGCCTAGAAAAGGATTAGGTTTATAGGGGTCAGGACTGACGAATACATTTTGCTTTTCTTTTTGCTGCTAACATGCCGGCAATTTAAATTGCGTGAGAACCTAAAAGCCTTCACCAACAGAGACTGAACTTCTCTCTGACCTTGCAGATAACCATGAACCAAATTGCACAGCTCTTTAATTGCTGTTCCTGGTGGCACTTTACAAGCCTGTGCTAAATTTAACAAGGAGGAGGATCACACTGAAAACTTTTCCGAGGGTTTCTTTCTACTTTAGAGGGAAAATTTTTCAGGTATTTTCAGGAGGAGAGACACAGTATGCCTCCTGTGGAGGGCAATAGAAAGGCAAGAGGAGTAAAATGACCTGTGAAGCAGACTTTATTGCACAGAGCTAATCCAGTTTGCGACACAAAGTTTCATGTGCCTATGCCTGTGTATAGGCATGTGTGTGCCTACATGCACACAACAAACCTCCCAGATATTTCAGAGGAAGAAGCTGTTTGCTCTGACCACAGTAATTGTCACAGTGTTCAATTTTATTAAAGTCTTAGGCAAAAGACTCTCAGCACCTTTCACAAACTACATATGCCAACCACAGAGAGTTTTAAATGATGCCAGAGCTAAACCATCCCTCAAGTGGCTCACGGCATACTGAGAGAAATAAGGGAGCAGCATTTGAGAAAGATTTTAAATGAAGAGCCATCAATTCAGCTCAAATGTACTCATTTATTGAGTAGCTGCTGCAGAAAAAAAAGCTTGCCAGAAGTACATGGAATAAAATAAAAGCAGGAATGTCAAAATATTGTTTTAAACATTCATTGATCAAGTAAAAGAGGCCATAAAAAACCTCTATTTACATTTGCTGCCTAATTCAGTGAGCAGCTTAGAGCCCTGGAGTTTCATGAACAGAAACCTGGATTTAATTACTCCTAGCTTTGGCATTGATTTCTCCGTGACTGTTCTCCCTGCCTATATCTATCTTGTCTAGCAGAACTGTAAGTTCCTCAGGCCAGAAGCTGTTTCTCACTTGAGTTTTGAATATTCCCAGAGCTGAGAGGCTGTCTTGGTTGTTTCCACAGTATGAACAGCAGCAGCAAACCAAACCTTTAGGCACACTAAATGTTGACAAGTAGCACTGCTGACTGTGTTGACGGAGAGGAGACTTTGTACTGCGCTAGAGCCCAGCCTGTTGTGTCTTTCCCAATTGTATTGTATTGTTTTGCTTTGGGAAAAAAACATGACTACAAGGACAGAAGATTCTCCCATGTCCCCATTACATATTTCAGTCAGCCCAAATTAACCTCTTCACACAAGGAAGGCAAAGATTTGGTGTGTACAGAAGAATGGTGAATACTGCGAAGAAGAGCAGAGCAGGCACAAATCACTTTGTAAGCAGAGGAATAATACAGAAATAATACAGAGATACTGTAGATAATTCACTACAAAAATGGGCTTGTCAGAGGGAATGAGTTTAGCTACAGACATTGCAGCACCTGAGAGATGAAAAACTATGGTGACCCAAAGGATCTCACACTTGAAGATATGAACAGATAAATGCAACCACGATGGTGACAGAAGTCACTTTAGCCTCTCAGGTCAGTATTGAGAGAAGGTCAGTGCTTTCCAGAGCATAAGAGTGCATGGAGGGCTGTAGGTGACAGGCAAGCATTCAGTAATACTAGTGTGAGTTGCAAAGATCTTTTAGAGGACTAAGCCTTAAAATAATGCAGGAAGCACCAGTCAGGGGAAACATGTACAGGAAAAGGGCTGTCAGCAGTTATACTACCTGCAGAACAGTTCCTCCAAGGGGCTCCAGTGTTATTCCATGAACTTTCACCCAAGCACACCAGGAATTTTCCCACATTCTCTTCAAGATGAGAGCAACCAGAGGAGCAGCCACTGATCATGCTGAGGAAAGTGCAGAGGGTCTTAGCAGGTTTCCCAGGGCTGCAGTCCCAGTTTGCTACTGAATACAGCCACAATAACCAAGACAGTTGTAAGGAATAACCAATACAAGGGTTCTGGTCTAAAAGGTCCCATAGGACTATTCTGTCTCTATCCATATGTGGATCTTGCTGTGTTTTAGTAGCTGAAATTAGTTTTTGGTTTAATCTCTGCTAGAATTCAGGCTAGAGTAACAACTCCATCCACCTTGCGAGGCAGATGGAGAAATGTTGGTATTGACGGAGTTTGACCAAAATAAGGACTTTTGACCTGAAAAAACAATTTCATTATGTCCACTCATACTCCATCCTTCCGTTCCCAGCACATCTCTATAATTAACAGACATGAAAAGTTAAAGTAATTGTAATTCTCGTGCAAATGGCAGTGGGAATTCATGCCTGGAGTCAACCGGTTAACAAGAATCTTTACATTTTTCCTGGCTGCTGTGTTCCATGGAACTTGAATTAACAATTCACCAAGCATGTTCGTTTTGAATGACTGCATTGAAATCGGCCCAAACTCAAACAGAAGCCTATAAAAAGCCAAGGCTTTATCGTGTGCTCGGTGGCGGTAGAAAGAAGGCCGGTGGGAAGGAAACAATACCCGTCTGAGTGGAATGAGCGTTTATCTGCTGGCCATCAGAATGGGCCAGTCGTGTTGTTTTTCCGCCCGCTCAGCATGTGAGCTGGTTACGGTGTACAGTACCAGGCTGTGCAAAAGCCGGCGGCCGAGTTCTGGTGTTTGTAGGGCTTGCTGACATAAGGTGGGGTTCGGGTTATTGTGATGTGGGCAGTTTCCTGCCCCAGATGCTGATAACTGCAGCCTGCGCAGCCTCACAGGCTCCCTTTGTGTAGAGGCCCAGTGCTGGAGCTGGGTGCTCTACATACGCATGTGCCAACGGGGGCAGGAGTGCTTTGATCCCCATGCTCAAGGATGTTTCATTATGTACAAAATTGAAACGCAGGAAGTTCCATCTCTGTGTGAGGAAGAACTTTTTTACTACGAGGGTGACAGAGCATTAGACCAGGATGCCCAGAGAGGTTGCGGAGTCTCTTTCCTCGGACATCTTCAAAACCTGCCTGGATGCCACCCTGTGCCATGTGCTCTAGTTGTCCCCGCGTGAGCAGGGGGGTTGGACTAGATGATCTCTAGAGGTCCCTTCCAACCTCAGCCATTCTGTCATTCTGTGATTCTGTGCTGGGTGTTTCCTCGGCAAGGAAGAGATGTTGAAAACCCTTCCATGCAAGGAGTCCCCTGGGCTTTTTACCTCCAGGAGGGAAGGAGGAGGCTGTGGGTCTGGTCTGTATTCCCATTCCTTTACATCAGGAGCAACCAAATTGAAGAAAAATGGCTGCTAAGCGCCAGGCTGTAAAAGTGGGTCTTGCAGTGGAACCCACAATGCAGCTTGGTGTTTGTGTGGCAAGTCCAGGGCGACGAGACCGGGTCTACCCTGGTGGCTGCCCTGCCTGAGCAATTGGTGCAATAAGAGGAGCAAGGGCCTATGGCTAAATGGCTCCGTGTGTGGCTCTCAGAGGCATTCCAGAAAGCTGTGCAGGGGATATGTTTTCATAAAGAGGTGATGCAGGAGTACTTGTGGACAGTCAGGCAGGAGAGGGATGAAGTGTGCACACGAAGGCCAGGGGAGTGCAAGTGCAGGGAGATCTGCTCACCACCCCCTGGGTGCAGGCAGCACGGATGGGAACAAGGAAAATCCAGCATGCGGAGGGAGATGGGCTGCTTTGGGAAGACAATAGAGCAGCAAGGGGACAACACCCAACACATTGTAAAACTGAAATGTGTATATATATATATATATGTATATATATATATATAGTTAATTGCTAAAGTGTCCACAGAAGGGGGCTGTCCTTGAAACATTTCCTTGCTGCAAAATGGGGACGGCACCTGTGCACAGTGCTCCCCACAGCCTGCTGAGGAAAGCACCACCAAGCACTGGGCTTCGTGTAGCACTGCATGCGCATCGTAGCAGGGAAGTGAAGAATGATTTACATCTTCATAAGTAAATAACATGGCCCAGGAAACAACCCACTGAAGCCTGCCAGTAAAGCACAGCTCATGTCCCTGCAGTTAATTCTTTTGCCTCTCAAAACAGAGCAGCCACAACCCGATTGGCATCAGTTGCTACAAACACCTGCAACACCTTCATCTCAGAAAGTGGCAATTGGCATGTGCCAAAATCACACAGGTACAATGCTAAAGGGTTTTGCAGCAGAAGAGCTGTATCCCGGCTCCCACACAGATACTTACTCTCATCCAGACACACCAGCTGAGGCTGTGCCCTACTGCCTAGCTCAGGCAGATCCTGCCATCCCAGGCCCTCATGCTGGATACCCTGCACCAGCCTCTTGAGCTGAAGCTGCTGCAAGACTATGGGCTCTGTCAAGCTTAACAACCCTGGTGTGATGCTGGGGGAGACACAGAGTCCCTCAGCCCACCTGGACCCCAGGACATGAGTTTGTGCCTCCACTAGGAGCTCAGCCATTCATTGCCAGGACACAACTATGAGCCATCAGATGTAACGTTCTCCTCACAGCAAACCAAAAATTAGGATAGGAAACAGAGGTGGTTTTCACTTTTATATAGCCTTTGCTTTGCTGTGTTCACAGCAGCTTGGGAAAACAGCAGTAATATCATCAGCTACAAACTTCTGTCTGCTGTAATCAAATATCCTGCTCCCTCAGGGAGAGGATACCGGCACAGCTATAGCCGTGAGGCCTTCAGGCAGGCAGATACCAGTCTGCTCAGCAAATTCAGGTGAGAAAGCATCTAAATAACTCATCCTGTGAGCCTTTATTTGCCACTCAAACAGCGTCACACTCATGAGTTACCCCGCCAGTGGCATCAGATCAGGTCCCATTTAATGCACATGCTGATTTATCAGGTGCTTCATCTCTCTTAAATGTTCATCTCACTGTCACTTGATCAAACATACACTTTGGTCACCATTTCTCAGCCCTTGAATGCTCAGCACTTTCATCTCTCTTCTCCTCACCAAAGGCCAAAGAGTTTTTCCATGCCGGCCACCGCCAGCCTCTTGGCACCGTCTCCTTGCCCCTGCCCAAGGGTGCAGGCTCCACACTGCAGGGACTCAGGAGGAGGATGCAACACCCAAACCAGACAAGCCAAAGTCACCTTTTGCACAAAGTGGCCTGCACAAAGTGGGATTAAAAACCACTAGAGCAGGGGGTGAGACAGCATGGTGAGCCCAGCCAGGGTGACATCTCCATCAAGGCAAAGCAATGCATTAACCTGCCTCTCCAGCCAGCGTGGGTGCCTTTCGCTAACTATAAAATTCCCTGTGGGATTCATCCCAATTTTTCAGCCCTAAATAAAAGGGGAATTTTATAGATAGCCCAAATAAAACCAGCAGGCCAGCAGTGCTCACAGCCAGCGTCTTGGGCTACTTTGTGCTCATTTGCTCAATCAACATTCACCCCCCTGGCAAGCGGCTTTCAGAGCAAACTGTCACCCGGCACAATGGGCTGGCAGGCAGCAGCAGCAGCTCTGCCTCTAAACATTTGCAGGCCCTTGGGTAAAATGTCACAGCCCCAATTTTAAAGGACAGTCCCCTTCCCCTCCCCCCCCATGGCCCCAGAGGCAGGTTTGGAGATAAGAGTGGTTTTCCTTCTGCCAGGGATGCCAGATTTCCTTCATTTCTGCTACCCCAGAAATGTGAGTGATTACAAGTTGTCTGAGATACCAGCGGAGCGAGTGGTGTAGAGACCCAGCCAACAGAACAAGCCCTGTCAGCGTGTAAAAGGGCTGGTCAGCAGGCGTCCCCGGTGGCAATGCCCCCATTTTGCTCTGAAAGCAAAGCTCGGCGCTGTTGAGGACTTGTCCTTATTTGGCAAGTCCTTATTTGCTGTGATTGACACAACTTTCTCATGGAGAGGAGGCCTGTCACGTTCTGATTTTGAGCGTGCTGTATTGCCACTAGAGATCAGCACACCAGCCAGAAGCTCCTGCAGGGTGACAGATTCCTCAGCCTTTTAATGTGGAGAAAGCCTAGAAATACTACCAAGCATCCTGCAGGCCCGGTGCAGAAACAATCAAGACCAGCAGTAGATGCTCTCAGTATAATTGTTTCAGACATCTGCATGTGTAGAAGCTCCCCAGCCCTTTTCCCTCAGGCTGCCGCTCTACCCAAGCTACAACAGCTCATTTCTGTCCTCAAAATGGACTTCTTTTTTTTTTTCAAGAAGGTCTCATGCAAGCCCTTACAGGACAGCTGCAAGGATGCTCGTCCTCTGTGTGTGAGCCCCTGCTCAAGGAGCTGCCTGGGCTGGAGAGCATCATCCCAGAGGATCAGGTGAGCCCTGAGGACAAGCCAGACACCAAGTCACTCACAGGACGTTCTCCACCTGGGCAAAATACGCAGCAAGCTTTGCAGGCCAGTAATGAATAACAGGTTGTGCAGCCCCTGGCAAGGGCAGGAAAAAGTTCCTTCTTCCCCATGGCAAGCTCAGTCTGAGACATGCGAGTTGGGGTTGTTACAGAGGCAAAATGAGCTCCAGCACACTTTTTTTTTTTTTTTTTTTTTTTTTTTTTTTTTTTTGAGGGCTAATGCACAGAAAGCAATAGAGAACAAAAGAGTTTCCTGAGGTCTGGAAAAATAAGGTCTGCCTTCAATAGTAATTTTCTTCACGCTATATGAGACAGTTGGGATTCTTCATTGTACTGCCTGCTAAAATGATACTAATAAAGGGCAAAATTACTGCCTTGTTTCTACCCAGGATGCTGGACCTGAGCACTAAGAGCAGCTGCCTCTGGAGAGCTACTGCAGACCACGGTAGTCAGCAGAGCTGCCCCTTGACAAACCTTTGCTGACACCAGGGAGGTCTCCTTTAATTTTCTATTGGTGTCTTTTCTTCATATGTCAGTATTTTTTGCATCTTAGCTTTAGAAATAACAAAAAAAGAGGGGGGGAGGGGTGGATTTCAGGTCCTGCTGCATGGAAGAGCTCAAAACACTGACCTTCTAAGGACACAAAAGCCATAAGAGTTCAGGGCTCATGCCCCCTTCACATTTTGGCGAGTTGCTCTCTGTGCTTGTGCAACCTGGCAGGGGCTTGGAGCAGCTCAAAAATAAACAAGCACAACTTAAAAAATAAAAATAAATAAATAAATAATGAAATAAAATTTAAAAAACAAAAAATCCCACTCGTATTTTACCACCGCTGTCCCCCTGCTCAGACCCGACACCCCCATCCCAGGGTTTCCTGGCCCGTGCGCGCGGAGCCTCGCTGCGCACAGCGCGTTCGCCCACTGGAGGTAAATACACAACCGAAATATGCGGGCGGCAGGGCAGCCTGACCCGCGGGCGACCCTTCGCCTGACCCAACGCTGGTCACTCTCACCGGCGCAGTTGTTTATCTTGGGCCCTGGAGGCTCCAGCCCCAAAGCCCCAGGTTGTCCGCAGGAGCCGGCTGCCAGCCCCAGCTGGGGACCGGCTGCCAGGGAGGCACAGGCTCTAAGTGCCCTCCCTGGGGGGTTCCGTGCTGGAAAGGGAGCGGGAGGATTCACAGTCGTTCGCAGGAGAGCTGATGCTCTCCTGTGCAACGTCTTGTCCAAGCAAAAGGCTGGGGCTACTCCCCAAAACTCAGAATTATCTGCGTTGGCTATGACAGGAGCTAAATCCCTGGTTAGATGCTGTGAAAGAAAATTCTATCCAAATATGTATACACTTATAAATATACATATTTATAAATTATATTTATATATTTGTATGTATATATATATAGTTTTGATCTGCCATACGCTTGAGAGAAAAGCAACTGCAATCCTGCCAGCTGAATCCATGCACAGGCCTCATCTCTGGCTTTGCCCAGCTGCCCGCAGAAGGACGCTTCTTTTCTTTTCCCCCTCAAAATTCAACGTTTGCCTCGGGGCTTCCCCTGTTACCAAAGGGAGAGCCGCAGCAAGGCAGGCCAGGCCGCCCCAGTGGCGGATGCTGAAACGCGGGGCGATTTTTCTGTTATCATATGACAGGGCGAAGCTGGGCAGGAGGGAGAAGGGGGATGCATCATTTCGGGAATGTCTGCTATCCCAGAAGTGACTGGAAACAACCCATCTGAAATATGCAGAGCCATTATCAGGCCCCGGCTTAAATAAACTTTACTGTCCATTCAGTGATCAACCTCCCTGGGAGCCGCTGGCTCCATCCATCACTGTCACCTTTTCAAAGTGACTGTGATGACAGTTCATGATCATTAACTAGTAATGGTGTGCTTTGCATTAAAAGGAGGGTACATCAAACAGGCAAGCTCGCAATGCGAGAGTTAACTAAATTATATAATAAACATTCTCCGGCTAACCATATACAGATGGTAACAAAAGGTGGAACGAAATGGCAGGCCCTGGGATGGGCCGAGAAGCGGCGGGGGCCAGGGGGTGGGAAGGGTTTCGGATGGTACCGACTGCACTGCTCAGTCGCCTCGCAGGTTAGTATTAATCAATGAGTAATGATAAAGCGTGACGCTCCAGCTGAAATTACCAGAAGTGCTCACCGAAGCCACAGATGTTACTGGCAGCAAAGTTGCAGTAAGATTTCAGAGATCCACGGTTAGTGAGGATGTTTAACTTTGTCTTTTTTTTCCTTTCAAATTGCATCAGGGCACAGCTCGGATGGGCAAGATTGCAAACCAAGAGGCCAGGGCGGTGAGCAGAGATCTTGCAATCGCTTCTTCCTTGACATGTTCCCGCTCCGCAGGGATTCCCCGGGGCCTGGACAGCTCGGCACCACTTCCTGCTGGCCTAACGCACCAACTGCAAGCCCTGTGCACCAGGACTGCCCACTCACAGCCTCCAAGGGCTCCTCCAGGACAGATTGGGAAGCGGGAGCCCCTACTGCTGTGCCTGATGTGAGCCCCTCCTGACCAAGAAGCACTCAAAAAAAAAAAAAAAAAAGGACTTTTTCAATCTATTCACTAGCAAAGAAAGGCAACAGACACATAAATCTCTTTACAAGGTTTTATTTTATTACACTTGTTCACAGGAACAAAAATAGGGCCAGGAGTTGGGTTTCGCATCCATAATTCAGCATGTGAGCGAATGGAAAAAAATATTTTAACTGGGACATCAGCGGGATCTGTTGGGTTCTCGGGGCTTTCAAGGAAAGACCAACCCAAAGCCACTGCAGCAGAGGGGTCTCCTTCCCTAAGGGGTTGACTTTTAGTCACCCATTTTTTAACTGCTTATCCCAATGTTTTAAATAAGTGCACAGTCACAGTCAGGGAGACTTTTGTATTGCATGTGATTTAGAAATTAAAAAGAAATAGCATCCACCCAAGAGTTCACCTCACCACCCTTGCTCTCTCCTTCATCCCTCCAGCAGCCCCTCACACTGTGAACTTCTCCATCATATACCATAGCTTCTTAACAAGGGATGGAAAAAGAACCCTGGTCTTAGCCTTGATCCTCACCTCAACGGTGAGATGGAGGGTGGAGGAAGTCGCCAAAAGCCCCTTTCCCAGCAGTGTTTCAATCGCCGCTTCAAGGGCTGTTCCCGGTGAGCGGTGCAGGATAAGTTTTCAGATGCGTGTTTTGTGAGACCACTGATTTTCGGGGCTAAAGCTATCTGCGTGGCGGACATCAGCACTGTCTCTGCGCTTGCAGCCGCCTTGCTTCATGCATCATGCAGCAGGAAGAATCTCCCACCACCCGGGTGTATCTCCAGGCAAAGGCACTGGGAATTCACATTTCCAAAAGAGCCCTTTTATTTTGGGTCATTCAGTGTGATCACGCTTATCTTTAAGCACCCACAGCCTGACTTTGTGAGGTGCCCACAGCTCCTGCTTTTATTACACAGGGACAGAGCTCCTTGAGTCAATAAGAACTTTGAGGGGATGAAATCACCTGTGCAAGCAGAAGGTCCTCGGTGCCACCGTTAGCTTTGGGTGCTGATAAAATGAGAGTTGCTCCAATGCTCCAAGCTGTGAACTAACTGCTGGGAGGTGTGCAGCACGAGATGCAGATTTGCCCCAGCCGCGCTTTCTGCATGAGGAGGGAGTGTGGAGAAATGAGCAGCACAGGCAGTGCTGAATCCTTTAACCTTTTCTCCTCAGCACCAGTAGGGCAGCTCTCTGTTACCTCGGGGCTCCTTTCATTCCCAGCCTTCCCATGTCTGTCTTATGTTATGGATTTGGATCAAAGACCCTGCTTGATTTGGGTCTTTGATAGCACTGCGTATCTGACCATCCCCACACTCTATTTAATGGGAGTAGAAGACCAAAATAAACAGCTGTCAAAGTGCAGGGTGAAGCACCACATGAAATCAACAATTTAAATAAGGAAGCCCAGGTACGGCATGTCCACTTTGAGGGCCTAGCACATGAGAGAATTGCTCAACTTTGCATATAGCTATGCTTGTCTACTTTAAACTGTCGCAGAAGAAATGACAGTGTCCAAACAGCAGCAAGCTGACTAGGACACCCGCTGTCCTTGATCCCCTTCCTATTGTCCTGCCAGCATCACAGCTGGGTTTCGTTGTCGGTCCAGCACAACATTTCTTCCCGGGAACATGTTGGGACACCAAGCGTGTACCATCCTACGAGGGATGAAGGCCTTTCAGGAATCAGATAGGACGAAGAAGTCACATTATTTTCTCAGGAGATTTATATTGCCCATGGGATGTTGCTTAACAGATCTTTCTCTCCCTGGTCCTTGGTCCTAAAACAATGCGGATGACAGAACAGAAAGGCCATGAGCTGCAGTTGGTTTATGATTTGTTCTTTTATACATGCAGATGTTTCACAAACATTTAAAATAAAAATCAATCCTGGGAACATAGTGGGTGAGAGAGGCAGCAGGATTCAGTATTTCTGGGATCTATTCCTGGCTCCATCAGTCATGGGCCATGTCGTCTCATACAAGGCACTTCACTATTATTTGGTGCTTCTGTTTCCTGCCCTTTTTTTCTGTTGCATTTCTTCAGATTGTGAGCACGTTGTGAGGCAGGAGCCTTTTCTTTGAAAATATTTGCACAAAGCCTGACATAATGAGCCATAATGAGAACCCTCTGCATGACTGCCTTGTAAATGAGATGCTTTTCTCTTTCAATATCAATATAGTTCTTCAGGCAGCCTTAAAACTGATATTGGATGAGAGCTGATGGACTCAGATGTACCTAACACAAAAACAAACAAACAAACAAGAACCAAGTTGTAGTGTAATATTAACCATATGTCCCGTGCAGAACCCTGATAGAGATTTTGCACTTATTCCTGAAGACTTGTGCTAGGCTAAAGGTTACCATATGCTCTAGGAAGGCTTTGCAAACACCATCGAGTGGCCATGAAAGTTGAAAACTCAAAGTTACTTTTCAGTCAAAGGTGGTTAATTGCAGCTTCTACAACCTGTTTGCCCAGGTATATAGAGCGTTTGACTGCTTGGTTACAGGGATGTTAGCTTTTCTCCTCACACATGAATGACTGATTTTCTACATACCTTTTAAAAGAAAATGCAAATAAAAGTGGTTTTCAGGCAGAACATGATTTTTTTTACTCCAGTTTGATCTCTACTAACCTTTAGGAGTACTGGTCAAAAAGGGATCATCAAGAGCCATGGCAGTGTAGCCTCTGTGGAGGCTGTAATTACACTGACAAAACATGTCCGTAATTCTCCAAGGACTGAGAGAGCAGGCACTAGGGAGGTGAGGGGAGGCAGGCAAATCAGCAGCATGAGCAAGAAAGGGTTTACATCCCCATATCATGTAACTCAAGTGCAAGCAACAGAAATGGAAAAGAAATATCTGCATTGGTCATTACTACTTGAATGGAACAATATTCAAGTCGAGTGATAGCTGTCATTCTCCCAGGCACGTGTCAAGCTTCTGGGGTGCAGGAGATTCTCCTCTGGGGGAAAGAGCCCTGATGCACAGAAGCTGCAGAGAAGTGGCAGTGATGGGGAATACTGAGCTCAAACGCAAAAGCAAAGTGCTCATGAGGCATATATGGGACTTCACAGCAAAGTGTAATCTCAAGAATAAAAATTACAGACTACAGGAGGCAAAAGTCACTGGAAAGAAGGATGGTGCAGAGACAAAAGGCAAGCTGGAACCAAGACAGTATTTATAGCCATAGTTCCAGTTATTCCTTTATAGTCTCAGCTCAAAGGTTGCTGATTATTTAGATTCCTAATGGCATCAGAGACCACACTGGGACATGGGACCCCTGTCCCATCACTCCAGTAGCTGAATAATGTTCTAGTCTGTCTGTCCTGTCGGCAAAGAGCTACTCCAAGCCAAGAGTTTCTTCAGAAAAATATCTCCCTGCCTACATTTTCCTTTTCCTTCACAAACAACCAGAAGATGGCAAAGCTCTTTCTCCATTTGACTGGAGCCATGAGGCATTCATAGGAATACAAGGAAGTAAGCTTGTCCAAAGATATTTTTTAATCCAGAAACATATGAGAAAACTGTACAGGATACTGATACAAAGCTTTGCCCTAACAGTGTGTGTAGTATAGGTTGCAAGTAAGAAAAGAGAAAGCAGAAGAAAATGTAAATACCAGAGGGTAGAAGAAAAGTGTTATCTGCTATGCACAGCTGCAAACTAGCAACCTGCAGCTGGGTTATCATTCCCAGATTTAGGAGAGTAGGTACAAAATCATCATCAGAAAAAGAAAAAAATACTTCTGAAAGGCAAAAGACAAAAGGGTAAGCTCAAAGGGTAAGCTCAGTGATGACTAGGAAGCAGGTCTGGTTAATATTATGACAGGAACGAAATTCCCCTTCCCTCATCCTATCCGAGGGCCAGAGATTTGTGTGTAAAATAGTTTTGGCCCATGGCCAAACTGGTATTTTATATATTTGCAGTCAGTAACATTGGCTTTCTGTCATATTTTTCTGTGGTGCTCCATTATTTACTGAAGCCCCCTGGAGACCGGCCAATGCCTTTGCTTGACATGGACCCACTTTCTGACATCGCACCTGGCCACGTGGATCTGTATTTTACTGAGAGAGGAAGAGAATGAAAGGTACAACAAGAAGCTGGTTTATAACTCAAAAGAATGAGAGTTGTCAACCCTTGCAGCATTCTTTTTTCTTTAATTTAGCTTGTTAGGTGTATACCCTGAGCACTTGTGCGTATATATCAAGTTTCTTCTAAATCCCTCTAAGCAGTGCAGGCCTCGGTGCTTTCCCCTTGCAACAAAAGCTGTCGTGTGCATGCACATTGCGCAAGAGCCTGCTCCCTTTTACTTATTCCAAGTGTTCTTATTTGAGTCAGCAAACCGTCCCATCCTCCTCTAAGTCAGGAACACAACCTAATTCTTTTAATATTCTGCTCTGATGGCCATCGTAGTCAATTTTTATAGTCTTTCCCTAGAATGAGGATTCTCAAGCCCATTAACCTCTGCTCTGGGGCTTTCCTTCATCCTGCTGACCTGAATCATGAAGGTGAGATTTCAGACGGAGACATTGCACAGTGACGCTAAAATACGAGCCTTGCTATCGCAGGGATAAAGACAGCATAAAAATGGGGACCTGCCTGCTTTCTAAATGGGAACATTTCAAGCTGGCAGTTACTAGGCCTGGGAAAATAAACCAAGGGAATTAGACGAGAGAAAATTATAAACTGTTGAAGTTCTGGAGTACTTCCAGGTATTCAAACAGGTAATAGATTTGTTTAAATATGTGGAAATAGTTTCAAAACGTCAACTTTTCTGCATTGTCTAGCCTCTCCTTTCTGGTCCAGTTCCAGTCTGGGGTGATGACTGGGAGAGGTTGCTTCGTGCATGAGCTCAGAGAAAAGCACCTACGACAAAATATACCAAAACCCCGCAGCATTTCAACGGGGAATTTTCAGCTGGCACACATCTAACTCTTTCATGATTTCTTGTGGAAATGGTTATATTGGAAACTTTGGGGAAATGGTTATAGTAAATGGCATCGAGGAACCATCCACAAACCTACATAAGTAAGCTAGTTAAACATAATACTTGCTACTCTCCTTGTTCCCTGAATCCTTAAGCCTGTTGAGATCTTGATAACCCAAAAGCAAATTTCAGCCAGAACTTTACAGACAGCTCCATTTAAGCAGGTATCACAAAGGAGCTGTAGTCCTACTAACTCCAAAAGAAACCATCAGGGACCTGAGAAATTAAAGGTAATTGTAAAATTTATATATATAAATATTAAGATCTTTAAAAGACTATTTGGATGTTTCAAAAATATTCTTTTTGTCTGCAGCCCTGGCTAGGACAATAACAACACACTTATGAATTACAGATGTCTTCCTTTAAACATTTTCTAAACATGGATGGACTTAAATTTCAGCAACTCTGAGATGCTGCAATTCACAGGGATGGGAAAATGAGGCCGATGGAAATTAGTAATTATTCATTAAAACTGTTGCTGGGTTAGGAAGATGAAACAGATCTCCCAAACCTCAGTAGTCTTTACACACCTCAGACATTCCCCTCCCTTTACATTATTATAGATCTTGCAGCTGATTCCTGATCAAAATCTCGTGTCCTATAGAACTGAAGCTTGCACAGTTGTGTTGGCCAAATTTAATGAATGAATTCAACCCAAAGTAACTAACTTCTGCGAAGCTGAGGGAAAACACAGAGCTGCATAAGGAAAATACACAGCTGCTCAAAACGCAGGAAGAGTATGGACAGAGAAGGAGGGAAGGGGAGAGATCAGCATGGTGCTGCTTATGGAGAGCTCATGGAAACCCGACTCCGCTCCCGCGACTCCTGCCTCCAAATTCTGCGTAACAGAAGCTCTCCTAATGTCAGCAACACGTGGAAAGAGCAAATATTTCTCAATTGCTAATGATCCATTGACTCAATAAGCATCTGGCCTAAATATCTGACATACATTTAAAATTCCATCTATTTGCTAGAAAATATTCCTCATTCTTTGAATAACCAAAAACAAACAACAGTAAAAGAGATAACAAAATACTCTTTTTCTTCTGTTTCTTTTCTGTTTTTTTAAAGCCACTTGTGATCAGAGGCAGACACTGTTTGCCGTTGGCGTGAACCGAACCGGGAGCAAATCTTTGCTGAGGCACTTCGGCAGAGCAGCTGAGCGCACGCACGTCCCGTCCCGGCGCGCGGCGAGCGAGCGGCGACGCCGCTCAGGGCTGTGCCGAGCACCGCGGTCCGCGAGGCGCTGATAACGCTCCTCCCGGGAGGGCTATTCCCATCAGCAATTAGTGACTCATGCTGCTGCGCTCGCAACCAGGAGGACATGACTCCAGCCCCATGTCACATCCGTCTGTTGGTCTCTAGCAGATGACTTTTGTTATTCGCGAGCATTAGCATAAGTTACAGACCGACTTGACACCTCAGACCTGGACCATACACCAGCCCTGCAGGGTACTGGGGCTACAGCAGAATATGAATGAACACTTAACATGGCATTAAGAGCTCTCTTCCAGTCTCATGTGCTTAGAAGCGCAAAGTTGGGGGAGCTTCTGCACATTTTTGTAGGACACATTCAACTGCATGTCCAGAGTTTTCCTCCTTTCCTGGATTACTCAGGACAAGGTGCTTCACATCCTTCACATCCATTTCTCCTTTCTTCCCTGTTCAATCTAGAAACACAAGCAGTTTGGTCACAGGAACTGCTGCAGGCAGCATCCTTGTGGTGTACAGCATGGTGAGGATGTAGAAGAAGCATGACCCAAAGCAGATTGCTACCATGCACTCCTTCAATATTTTAATTATTGTTTTTCTTTCTCCTCCCCATTTCTGCCATATTAAACTTTTCTGACATAACAGGACTGACTTTGGGTGTCTGCACTAGATTTAAAAGTCAGTGAGGTTCCATATTTTCCAGGAAACGCTCTTCCTTCCTCTCCTTCTGTGATTGTTCCCACAGGTTTTAGAGTTTCTTGTTCAGGTTTTGTTTTTGTTTTTATTTTCCCCCCCTTCTGGGTTTGACCCTTGTTCAGTTGCTCTTTTAGGAAGAGTCTTGTGGGTCTCTGAGGAGATTTCAACTCTGAGGAGTTGTACTTGCTTGGAAAGACTGCAAGATTCAGAACTTCAAGCCTAGGCTCAGCCCACGCTTGGTTTTCATCTTACGCTACATGAAGATTTGCAGCTCCCAAGGCACTGCACAAGGACTATCATTTTTGTGAATTTGTCAGTCTATTGCTGACTTTGCCAATTCCAAGGGAGGATGGGTACAGGAAATTCAAGGTGTTTGACAAATTTTAACTTGGCATCTATGAGTATTCACACCCCCTTTTGAAGCAATAACGCCTTCCCTGCAACCCAGGCATCTCAAAGTTTTCCATGAAACCTCTTGACCTACAGATAGATAGATGGCCAAATAAATAGATAGATCACCACCACATAGGGAAGTATTTATGTGTAGCAAACTCACCTTGATTCTGTCCTGAGTTGGTGTTGCACTAAAACCTCTCTCTGGGTGGAGATGAGAACACCGCAGACCAGCAGTGATTAACCTAGAGCATTCAAGTCTTCTCCATCTTTCTGGCACAGTTCATAGAATCATAGAATCACAGAATGCTTAAGGTTGAAAGGGACCTCTAGAGATCATCTAGTCCAACCCCCCTGCACCCTCAGGGTCACCTAGAACACGTGGCACAGGACTGCGTCCAAGCGGGTTTTGAAGATCTCCAGAGAAGGAGACTCCACAACCTCTCTGGGCAGCCTGTTCCAGTGCTCTGTCACCCTCACTGTCAAGAATTTTTTCCTTAAGTTCCTGTGGAACTTTTGGTGCTTCAGTTTTTGGCCGTTTCCTCTAGTTCCTCTAGTTCATTTGACCCAGGATAGCTTCTGCCCCTCTTTCCTCAGGATCCCTCAAAGACAGGCCAGGCTTATAATGGTACTGCCCTTCAGACTCCTGTTTGACAGTTTGCCAACCTGATAATACATGTACCAAACACTGTAAACATTCACCAGGTTGCCTAAACTATTCATTTTGGAAGGCTTATCCAGGGCCTTATTGCTTGGATGGGTGGGAATTTTCTCTTAAATCTGTAGGCTATTTATGCTATCCCAAACTAGATTTATGAGGTCCCACCAGCATCTTGCTAGGATGAATATTTGTCTCCCCTCCAATGGTTGCACTGACACAAGTGTCCAGCCCAAGTTTCCTGTGATGTGTTCCTGCTTCTGACCCATTCACCTCCGGTTTATTGCCAAAATGCTTATTAATGTCGATTATTTCTGCCTAAATATTGCAAGATCTTATGTTCTAAACTATTCCATTTCATGCCATTTCTGCTACTGTGATTATTGTATTCTCCTTTTGGAACATCCAGATCCTGCTCTTTCCTATAATGCTTCCTAACTGCAGGTCGTCAGCATACTCCTACACTGATGCTCGGGGAAAATATTAATGAAACTTGCTCACCAGATTTATTTTTATGAAACCTGGCTAAGGAAATTCCTTCAAATCTATTTTTTTTTCCTGATACATAACTACTATTTCTTTATTTCCTCATTAATCATTTCTTTACTCACATTACAGTTCTCACTACATACGCAACTTAATAATTTATCAGAAATCAAAATGTTATTAAAATAGAAATTAGAATCCTAGAAATGCTTAAAATTCTGAAAGACGAAACATCAGCCTATTTACTGTCTATAAATCCAGTTGTGATAAAAGACTGCCTGCCCCCTTTTTTCTAAAAAAACTCTAAATACAGACCTTTTTTTTTTTTTCCACATGTTGGATGAAATCTCTGCTTAGAAAGAGAGGGAAGTAACTTCTTAATGTCACAGAATTGATATATGCTTCAGGGGCATGCAGTGATCTCCATTGATACTCCGTCCAGGACAAGGGCATACATTAAATTCCCACTGCCAGGTGGAAAGTTTTTATAAAGTTATTGATACACCTACCTGCTCTTTTCAAAAAAGGAGTAAAATGTCTTTATTTTAGAGATGTAATCCAATATTGGAGGTGTTCCCCTCTAACCTGCTCAGCATTTGAAACCCACCCCCTGCTGTCGCTTCAGCCCTTACCGCACTGGAGTGGTGCGAGCCTGACCTTGGTCCCCATGGATGGCCAGCCCTGGTAGCAGCACGTCACCTTCGAGGTGCCTACAGGTCTGCACTGCGTGATATCCACAGCCAGCACGGCCCGTGGCAAGGAGGGCTCCGAAACACCGGCGTCTCAGATGACAGGAGCGTGCAAAAGTGGCAGGATGACGATGCTGAGAGATTACAAGTATAAGACTTCTGGGGATGAAAAAAAAAAAAAAAAAGAAAAGAAAAGAAATATCCTCTAATTTTCATCTTCTGTCCTCATGTAAAACTGGTTACTTTGAAGAGAGGACTCCATGGGCCTGTTGCCTATTGAGGTACAACTTTTCTCTCCATCAAATTGTCCTGAATTGGATACTGCTACAGCTATGCATTTTTCATACTTCCTTAAGGTGCACATGGGCTCAAGGGGTTCTACCGATACATTTTACAGACAAACTGCAGCAAGAAAAATTCTTATTTCCATCTTCTCCAGTCAGATCTATTGCTGGAACCTCACTGAAAAGGAAAGAAACAGAAACCGCAGCATCTGAAAACAACACTCCAAACCAGCATTTATCCAGTGTTTCCACAAGCAACTCTGCTAAACTAATAAAACCTGCTTGAACATCAGCCACCGCAAAGCCTCACAAAATCCATCAATCAACTAGCTGGCGCCACTTCACCTTCCTGGTAGCCCAGTGCAGAGCCTCAGCTCCACGCGCCCCATCACTGTAACGGGGTGGGCAAAGATGCTCAGGGTCAATCTCCATCCCCGTGGATTTTCCACATGGAACTTACCACGCTGGGGACAGCAGTTAGAGGTACACCCCTATATGCTCTGATTTGGCCACCAGTACTCATCACTAAGCACCTGCCACCTTTGCAAAGCGAGGACAACTGGGGACGCCCAGTCAGAGAACTCATCTCCCTTTCTCGGGGGTGCTCCACACCTCTGGAAATCAGCATGGAGGACGGTACCATAGGCACGAGGGCATGAACGGGGCTTTCTCCCGCGCTAGGCCAAGGACACTGGCCGCATTGTTCAGGCACCCGCGCGACAAGGTCTAACACGGCTGCAGAGCTGGCAGAGCAGCCCAGGCCCTTTTTTCCCCCAGCACGATCAGATGGCAGCGTCGTTGCTCGAGGAACTGACGGGGCATAAAAGGATTAGCCGCCCTCCCCCGCCGAGCAGGTGAGGCGAAACCCTTTCCAACTCCCTACATGGCGGTTTACAAGTAAAACACACATATAAATGCGGCTATTGTTACCCGGCAGCAGCCATGCTGGCTGGGGAGGCAGATTAGCAGTTTGCCCTTTGTAAAAGGATTAGTGGAGCCCTATTGTTTCACTGTTTATTTATCAATTTGCATTTGGAAAAGGGGGCAGGTACCTGAGCAGGGCCCATGTTCTCCACGTACTGTATTTTCCCCCAGCTCCCCCTTGCCAGAAGTTGACATGGGGCAGCTTTAAAAGACTAGAAATTGCGGAAAACCCAGATCTCTCCCAGGACCGCAGAAGCTCACGCAGCAACATTTCGTTGGGCTCTCTGACATTGGTGGGTCTTGCGGCTGACAGCGACTGCTTGGTCGCTGCGAGCTGTGGGTCTTGCAGCTGACAGCGACTGCTTGGTCACTGTGAGCTGTGTAGAGCGAAGAGCAAACACAGGATCCGTCTTTCACCTTCGCCTGGGATAGTTTGGTTTAATGCCCCAACTTCCCCATGGACGCGTTCGCCATAGTTGCTAAGCACGCCAAGGCCGCAGCAGGTTGTCCTACTATAGATGCCAAAGCACCCAGGGCCTCTAGATCAGGCACCACCACAACTAGCCCTCTTCCACTCTTCCCATCTTCAAAGGCCTGGAGATGATTCCCATAACTTTCACAGAACTTGGCTTTTTCTTTCACTGAGGAAGAACACGATGAAGAAATTAGATGAACCTCAGAGGTTCATCCCAGGACAGTAGTTCTCAGCACCTCACTCAACACCTGTGACCCCTTTTTGGGGTTAGGCTGTGCTGGGTGCTTGATGGTCTTGGGAAGTCTTGTAAACGAGTATTTATTGTCGCAACTACTGGCTTGCTCACTGCACACCACAGGGACTCTTTGCTTGAGTTCAAGTTGAGGGAAAAGATTTCACACAGACCAGTTTTGCATATGGGAGACGGCAAACTCCTCTTACCCAAGTTAACTCCACTAGGAGCGTGGTCTGGCCATTTGGCAGACAACAGCTGCTCGCTTGGATTAGGTAAAAATTCCTCCATTTGGGGGAATGGGGACGTTTTGGAAGGTAAGTGGGAGAACGAAGTTTTTAATTAAAGCGACACCAGCACATTTGCACTCTTGTGCAGCCACACACCTTGTTTTTCATAAGACAGTGATTTAGGAAGCTATTTTTTATATCATAACAATAAAACTAAAACAGTGTAAAACGCCAACAAGCATCCAGCTGTGCTAAATTACTTCCCTACTCCCACAGGACCCAGAAGCAAAATATAGCTGTATTTTACAACCATAAAATGGCATGTTACTCCATTTATTTACATGGAGTAACATGCAGGTATTGGTTTTGACCTGCAAAACCCCTATGTGGCATGGGGCCTGCACATTCAAAGGCCTTCTCTCAGCCTATGATGTATTGCCACAGCTGTGCCCCTATGAGGGGAGAAGCGACTGCGGGGTGTTTGCTATGGTTCTGTGACTCCTTCCTCTCACAAGTTTCTTTATTATTATTATTATTTCTTTCCTCCAAATAATTCTCGTTTGTTGACTATCGGACATCTTGCACGGGCGGTTTGTTTTTCCTGGTCATGGGGGAGTGAGGAGATTCTGGTGGGACGTGCTCTAAAGATGCTACAGGGCAGCCTTTGCTGCTGGCTTATGGCAAATACTCTGATTCATGGTCCAAAAAAGGAGGCCGTGAGCAACCTGGATTAAGGATGCACCTTTGTGAAATACCAAGGAGCACAAAAGTCAAGCACCAGGCAATCTGTCCTGAGGAATGTGTGCACACGCTGAATCCAAGAAACTTTGCAAAGAAAAGGGAGAGAGAGGCTTCAAACACAGCGGACAAACTCTGTCCTACAGAGCTTACATTTTACACTGGGATTAGCACAAGCAGCAATAACATTGCAGGGAAGGTGGATAAGGATTGCAACAATAAACTTTTGCAACGGGCCTGCACCGTAATTCCCCCAATTAGAAACAACAAAATGTTTCTAGTTGATAAATTAGTGCTATTGACATTTCAGTGAATTTGAGAGAGCACACAAAAACCCGTGGGCTAAACTCTTTGATAGGATTTAGGCTGAATATTCTCTAGTGCAATGGTTTTCAATGAGCAGTCCTTGAGATCCACTTTGAAGATATGGAAAAGGTATCTAAAAAGAAGGTAAGCGGGTTGCCTACACTTAAATTCACTACATATCCCTGGACATTTTTGGAGGCCAGGAGGGAAAGTGTGTGTGAAATTGCAAGCAAGTGCTCTAGCATAACAGATAGGGAAAAGATTTCTTCCTCTTCTTTTTTCAATTGAGAAAACAGATTGCCAGGTCTTCATCAGCAAGGGTTAGTAACCTCCAGCTGCTGCCTGGAGCTATGACTTCTTTGGAGGATCTGAAGTAACAACACTGGCCACCAAGGTGCCTTCAAAGCTTGTAACTCTGTCTTGCACCTGAGTGCAACAAGCTGCAAGTCTTCTCAACACCGGTCTTAGTCATCTTTTAAGTCAGTGACAGTTCAGCTGTTAAAAATACATAAGCAAGCGTATCTTACCAGGGCAGCAGTCTGCACCCATTTGCGGATTGCCAAACGCCAGGGCTATGAGGCAGCCTGCGGCAAAGCGATGGCAGCAGCGGCAGCAGCCCCGTGCTCTGAGCTTCACCAGCCGCCCGCCCCGGGCAGGGGCAGCCCTCGCTGGGACGGCAGCGATGCCGGTCCATGCCGTGATTACCAGCTTCCCAGGACAGGGCCTGGCTTCGTGGGCATTTGCTAGTGCCCCCTCTGTGGGTGGAAGGGAAGAAACCAGAAGTGAGCTTTGATACCACACGGTGCTCCACCCAAGCACGGCGGTGGTGGGCTAAGGTCCCCTTGCGCAGACTGTGCCAGGAGCAGCAACGAAGTGCAGTTTCCATCCCGCTGGACGTACAAGGTTTGATAGCGTAGGTGGCACGACTGCCAGGCATGGCTAAACGTGACCTGTGTGGACATGACCGAATAAGTATATTAAGCAAGACTCGATCCAAGAACAGCAGGGAAAAGCCAATTGCTCTGACTGAAAATTGGTGTTTGCTCCTCATCCAGCCAGCAACGGCCCCACGATCTTCTGGGGCTGTTAATATTTGAGCGGGTTTATTTTTCTATACTGGATTATCACCAGATACTTAGCCTAATCAGTACCTTGCTCTCCTAACCTCTCTCTCGCAGGATTTAAATGAGGAAGCAGAAATTAGCACGCGTTCACTGGAGCTAGGCAAGCTTTTTGCAGGGATCATATTCTGCCCCTTTAGCAGAACATTAATGCTCTGCGTGGAGGCACATGGGTCCCGGATAGGACTTCTGCACAGAAACTCTTAATCGTTCCAAGGGTATCTGTTATCACCACATCTCAGATTCCGCTTCTCAAACCCTGTCAAAATGGTTTGCTAAATGAATGAGGCTTTCTGAACCAGCAGTTGGTTGAAATGAAGGTGATTTCTATGTTAACTCCAAAAACGCCTGTAGGCAAATCTTACAAAATGCCAACAGCAGAATGGTTTAAGAAAAATGAGAGGTTTGGAATTTTTTATTATTATTTTTTCTTTTAGTTTTACAATATGTAGAACAGAAAGAGGTTGTTAGAATAATCAAAGTATTCACATAAAAATGATCCAAAAGCTTCCAATATTCATGATGTTTTCTGTCTGATACCCTAATTTGAAAATTTGGCTCTGCCAGACAGGGAGTTGGCGTTGCTGAGTACAGTCCTCAATGAAACTTTTTTTTTGTCATTTGCTTGCCAAATGCATTAGTAAAATGGCCTCTTAATTTCTTTCTGGAGCCCAAACACACTGCAATGACAAGAACATAAAAAAAAAAAAAAGTAGTATTATGTTCATAAAGTGTTAAGGTGCAAAACCTCAGAACACTGGGCAGGGGCTCCACTATACTCCAGAGATGCTAATAGCACCAAATAGCAATCCCCCTATCAAAAATACTGCCCTGCCAGATGACTGGAGAGTAGTTTGTGGTCAAGGCTAAATGGGCACCAGTGCACTAGCTAAAATAATTTAATTCCAGGCAAATATTCCAGAGACTACTAGGACTACTGTTTAAAGACAAACAGATAGAGTGAATTGATAATATGGGGGTCAACAATCGCTTCTGATATAAAACATTCTGTAAAAAGCAGACCAGATCATGCTACAGTAACTTTTATTACAGAAATCAGTAGGCCAGCAAGGCTATTCATAACCATCACACTGCCCAAGTGCCTTGTCCTTAGCCCAGCTACCACAGAGCTGAAATGGAAGCATTACGACAAATTAGGGCTAATAAGCAAACAAGCATTAGAAGTGCTAACAAGTGATGGTGGATGGGCTCTGCTTTTCATTTTATTACTGATCCGTAGTAAGTGTTATTATCCTCATAGAATAACATTGTATTATGAAATGCATGTGAACAGCATTAAAGCCCAGATAATGCAGTGCTTGCCAGCAGCAGCAAAGCAGTAAACATAGTGAAAGAATCATTTCAGAAATGCCTGATAGCCATTAGCATTAACAGAGTTTATAGGCTGCACAGGGGCCGATGTACTGCAGTGTAAATAACAGGAATTCACTCCAACCTGGGGATCCAAGGAATCGATTGAATGTTCAATTTCTTTCCATTTTTCAAAAGGGGCTAAATACACACACTTAATTGCAATTGATCTGTGGCTGAACTAGGTTCCCGAGTCTTAGATATTTCAATTTACTTTAGCCAATAGATTCCTTAGACATTTCCCTCTTTTATAATACAAACAGCTGCAACTAATCATTTTTTTTTCATTATGGTTTTCTGTGTCTATTTTGTTTTATATACAACTCTAAACAACAAAAATGTAACAGAACTACTTCCACCCACCAGAACACTTCCACTACTTCCACCAAAATATATATATATTTTTTCCCTCAGAAGGTCAGTGTAACCAGAAATGATACCAGACAGTGTGAGGACAACGTGATTATTCTAAACTATAGCTAGAAAAAGGATAGGAGGTGGAAGAGAGAGAAAAAAAAAAAAAGGAGAGAGAGAACTTTGTTATAAAGGAGCTTACAAGACAAGAAAAGAATTCATCTTTGCCTACTTTTTATTTCCACTCACTGTAACCAGATAACGTGAAAATTCTGGACCCATTTTACAACTGCATACTTATTTACAGCAATCATTTATTTAGCTTTGCAAGCCAAAAAGAAATGAAACTTTGAAGTACAAGCAAAATAATAGGCTGTGAGGTTGACAATTCCACGTTGCAAATATGCATTTTCCAGCTATTAGGAAGAAAGATAAGAGGAACTCAATCTAGGAGGAGAGGAATATCCTATTGTACCTATAGGTAACTACCAAGCCCTCCGGAGCCAGCTACACCATAACGCAACGCGGCAGATTAAAATGCACACAAATCACTTTACTGCCATATGCAAGCTGAACGTAGGAAAGTTTACTGAATTATTAAATAAGCAATTATGATAACCCAAGATACTGAATGCAGATAGCGTTGCATCCATCGAGCTAAGGACGTTAGGTTTTTGCAGTGCTTCCCTTCGGGTAGGAAAGCCAGCACAACACCATCTCTTCCACAAGTGTGTTTCTCCCCAAAGACAGCTGAAAAAAAAAACATCGAAGAACAAAATAAAGAACATACTACAGTAAAGTCCTACTGGGGAATAGGGTTTTAATGAACACGCAGAGCAACTAGGTGACATCTTTATCAGCCCTCATAAACCTTGATTGAATACACAGCGATAAGGCCTGTTTAAACTGTCATCCTCACGATAACATGCGCAGAGACAACTCGGGCCTTAGCAACGACCTGGCCAAGAGGGGCCTTTCCAAAGGCGCAGGCACCGTTAGGTACCGTCTGCGTGCGGACGGCTCGGAGCTCGGGCGGCTGCTTTATCCGAGGAGGGTGGAGGGGAGCGCGTCTCCCCGTGGCACCGGCTGGAGAGGGAACCTTCCTCGGAGCCGGTCTGCTGGGGGAGATGGGTGCTGCGAGTGACCTTCAGCACTTTGTCTGCAAACACTGGGAATTTCATGTATGTGGTTTTGAAGGATTTAAGGCAAGCCTGCTCTCTGGGATTTTTCTTTTTTCCTTTTTCAAAGAGCATTTAAATGATGCGTGTAACATTCAGTACTAGGAAGCAAATGATCATCTGGGGCCAGAACCAGCAAGGAAGCCAGCAGTGATATGACCACTTAGAAGATTTGGGATCATTCCCTTAAAATGATCCCACTGGGATCCCACTCTGGGATAATTCCCTTAAAAAATGTTTAAGCATCTTAATTTCTAGGCACCTCCTAGAAAAATGCTGGCAATTACATAGACAGTAAGCAAGGACTTAATTTTGCTACTTTTTATGTATTAATTTCTGGCTTAAAACCCCACTAAAGCTTAGACTTGAACTTTTATTGCCATTCCCCAGAATTGTTCGACCCTCACTTCAATGCTTGCAGTGACACCCACTGGCAGTGGCAGGTTGAGTCCCAGAGAATCGCTCCAAAACTGCAGCGGCAGAGCAGGCAAATACATCCCAGGCAAGGCTGGAAAACACATCGCCACCAAAAAGCTGATGTTTTGTCAGCTCACTTAATATTACAACTTAATAACGCATTAGGTATGTATTTCTTCCTTTAATAAGCTTATTTAAAGATCAACAGAAAATTAATCATGACAACTAGTAAAATATTTTGTATTTGTACACATCCAATAATTAAATTTGTAATTTGCACTGCTTGAGAGTTGGAAGGAAATGAGTCACTTTATGCCCATTTGATCTTTGCCCCCTCACAGTAGCTAGCCCTAGCTCTAGATTACAGTTTTCCACTAGGAAAGGGGAAGGGAGCACTAAGCTGAGCTGCTGGTGGCAGGCAATGCTTTTTGGCTACTCGTGAACCCTAGGGGTTTTTGCTTTGGGTTTTTTTGGGGCTTCCTTGCATACACAAGCAGATTTCTTCTAGAAGCTCAAGTATTGTTTTTCTCTTTCACACATAGGGAAGAAGGGAAACAGAATTTAGTAACTTGATTGAGGACTCAGAGGAAAACCATGAAAACTTAAGTCTAAGAAACCCCAATCAAACAGCCTTGATTAGAAAACCACTTGTCTTATAGGTTTATTAATGTAATTTCTCTAACACCTGGAGGCTCTCCGCGTTTAAGCAAAATGATCTAGGTTTAAGCTGGTACACAAACGCACAGAAAAAACTCTAGTTATACAATATGTTCATGAAAAGAGAAGACTAGTTTTGAAGTTGACTATAACTTGTTACCTTGGAAAGGATCAAAGGACCTTTCAGAAGTACTCGCAGTAAAAAAATTTAGAAGAGAATTACTTTCTGCCTACCCTATGGCATGAGCCACAAGCAAATGGCTCCTGGCTGTGAAGCGCAAGGTGTGTTTGCTGACTCACTGCCATTAAAAGCCTTTTAGTCAGCTTTGCTTTCTTTCCCACATCTAAGGCCACTAACGCTCTCTCCAGAGGAGGGGGCAGGAACGGAACTGTTATATTCATGGAAAGCCCATTTATACAGGACTTCCCGCAGGGCAGAAAAAAAAAGAAATGTTATCCAACGCATTCCCAGCCAAACTTCCTCCCGAAGTGAAAAATCCTTCCCTCTGATAAGCAAGTTGTGTCAGACAGACCACATTTCTGTCCCTGACAAAAGAAGGGCCCTCCCTCGGCCAGCTCCGTCCTGGCGAGCGCGCCCAGCAGAGAGCAGAGCCCCGCGGCCCTGCCCGGGGCTCACACGTCGCAGCAGGGGCTGGGGGCTCTGCTCGTCTCTGCCCCAAATCGTAAAGCAAAAAGAGACTGCGCACAAGCACACAGTCACCGCAGGTAACATCACCAAAGATCCAGCCTCATCGCTGGGGCAGCGATGGGACAGAAAGTCTAGTGACCCTCTCTAAGGCTCTTGATGAAGATCTCTTTTTTTTTTTCCTTCCTCCTTTCTAGAGTCACAGATGCCTCCAGTGGTCTCCCATGCTGCACATATGTACTTTCCGGCAAAATAAGATAGGCCTGTTGGTCTCCCTTCTTCCTTTCTGCATAGGGAAGAAATTTTCAAAAGTGAAGTGGAGGGTAATATTCCTACCCTCTACAGGAGCATGGAAAAATTCCCCCTTTCTGTTGCCGTTGTTTCTGAGCTGCTCAGGAACAGTGTGTGCAGAGCCCGGGGAGGAGGCTGCTGCTGAGCACAACACGGTGCTGCATGTCCAGCTCCCAGCCTGGCTCAGGCGGCCGGCACGGCCCGCGGGGTCCTGCCGACCTCCTCGCAGATTAGAGACCATCCCAGAGAAGGTCATGAAGGATCTCACGTTACCACCACCGATGCGCTATGCTTGTGCTCCCACTGAGAGCTACCCCTGACTACCATGAGCTTAGTCAAGCACATGCCAAGTTCTTGCCCAGCTTCCCACCACCACACAAAGAAAGAAAGATTTGGCAGCCACCAGGCCACCACTATTAATGTCATTATGGGTGTTTGAACTAGCTAGCTTACTAGTTCAATAGGTGTGTATTATAAAACTATTTAGGTTAATTTGGTAGCCCCCAAAATACAGAATTAAGTTCTCTTGGAACTTAATTGGAATTGATGGTGGAAGCAATGCTTCCATAAATTTTCTCTTGAAATCACACGTCACTTGTAGAAGTGACAGCCTACATTAGATAATGAAAGATGGACAGAAAAAAAAAAGAAAAGGCCAGACCAAATCAACAACAGAGAGTAAAGTCCTTTCCTTGCTCTGAAAAGTTAGGAAAAGAAGGCAGCTTGAGCCCTCCTATGGCCTTGCAAGTGTAACTCTTGGAGGGCCTTCCAGGGCAGACATGTCAAGAAAAGTGGCCTTGCTCTCAGCCAGCGCAGACTGCAAATGGCAATTGTGGGATCCTTTTGGTTAAACAAAAATTGACCAGCTGAAAACTAGGTAAAAAAGAGAAATCCCAAGGCATCCAGAAAGGCAAAAGGTACATCTCTATTAAAGATGTAAAGATTACATCTCTTCTTGTCCAGATTTTTTGTTTTAATTCCTCCTCCCTCTACATACTATTGAATTACCTGTTCGAGGTTGAGAAACTCCTGCAAAAACTAAACTCTAGTAACTAAACTCTAGTATCAGTCACTACCTTTTCCTGGAGCATTCAGTGCATTTGCCTAATCTTGGGCCATAGTTTGACTCGCAGAAGGTGAAGTGTAAAATTAAATGTCCCAGCACCCCAGCCTAGTTCATGAAGACAAACTTTTCAATACCCAAATTCATTTCCATTCTACTGTCCATGTAGCAAGGTCAACTCAGGACAAGTAGATGCCCAGAGGGCTTGGCCCACTCAACTCTATGTGGCTGCAACACTTTGAAAGCATAAGTAGCCTCCAACTACTGTCTGCTGCAGGGCAAGCGCCTCAACAGGTAATTGCCAAGGAGCATTTGATCTGCAGTAGATTTTACACCACTGCTTTTTTGCAGGCACTCACAGTAAATGCGAGGTGAGATCACTTACCTCTTTGCATCATTGTGTGCACAGGGGGAAAAAAAAAAAAAAAGAGTTGTATTGTGTAGAACAGCAGGTCCATCATGACTTCATCGGGCACTGGTTGCAGCAACCCCACCTTCCTATTTTCACATGCAGAGCGGTTCCAGTGCAGGCCTGGGACACTTTACTCCAGGGATATTGGGTGTGTGGGGACCTCTCTGGAGTGGTTGTATATGCAAGACAAGGGAGATGGTGGGACTACGACAGGACTCAATGAGTTCATGGGACAGAATATGCAGACAGTGAGCAGAAGAAGGGATAGATGAATTTAAAAGTCTCTGAGGCACAAGTCTGCTCACAAATGAATTTTCCACTTCAGTGGCTCACCTCACAAATTTCCTGAGAATTAGACTTAAGAATGCAGGAAGAGTTTCAGGCTTGCCCATCTTCTTACTCTAACACATTTTTCCATGACAACAAGATGAGAAGTTGCTTTCGAGCACTACCGCCTCCATACAAAACAGTGGTAGAACACATTCTCAGAGAATAACTGTTACATGAAGGTCCTTCAGACTTAAATAAAATCAGAATCACCTGCCTAACCAAGAATAATATAAATTAGGTGCCTTAAGTGCCTTGTGCTGTTGATTAGGCAAATACAGTCAAAAGCCTTGGGCTTGATGCTTTGAACTAAGGTGGTACCAGGAACAGCTTAGCTAAGTCCATGTGCTAGAAAAAGCAGTTTTGCCTGCATAGACGCAAAGTGGTCTTTATTGTATAGGTCTCATCACAAAGGAGGAAGAAAAGAAGAATGAAGCATTGTGCTTCAGAGCCAGCGTGCTATATAACGTACCCATGAGGAAATGCATGCTGTAGAACTGCTATTTGTTTTATACAGCGTTCACACAGAGTATCCCAAGACACCTTACAATCTATATCAACAGTAGGGATTACAAAAGCTTAGTGGGAAGAGTATTACTTGGAAAGTGGTTTCAAATGTACTTTATACAAAGAGGCAGAACCCTTGCATACTTCTCTGTGGGAGCAGCAAGAAGCCCAATAGCACAACCCTTCTCTCTGCAAACAACCCACACTCATGCGAGTGATCCTACTGAACTGAACAAACTTTTGTGGGCCAAAGAGGGCAGATTTAAGTGGGCTAAGTACACTGCAGTAGAAGAGAGTTAACTTCCATCCACACTGAGCTTCCTGGGAAGTCCCTTAAGTTGTCATTAAAACTGAACTTGAGGCATGGTAGCACTGGAGGTTTCAGAGAGCTTACAAAAAAAAAACAAACAAAAAATAAAGACAGACAACAAAAACACATTTACTTCTACCTGATCTTCCTCATATTGCTGAGAGCAACTGCAACTACACCAAAAGAAGCACTTCTATCTTTGCCTTGGCAGTCACAAACTTTTTATACTGCCAATATTGAGAAACAAAGGTCGTTGATAAAGTAGTGTGAAATTTCACTAAGACTGAATTCAGGAATTTCCCCTGTTAGAATATGCAATTAAGGCAGACACAAGGATAGGGCCCCACTGTATTAATGCCAGGGCACTGTGCCAATCTCAGTGTACTGGAGGTTAATATTACTGAGTCAAAGAAAGAACTGCCTTGAAAAGGAAGGGACACCAAGTTCTGGTCTTAAAACAAATATTCATAGAAAGAAGTGAAGAACTTGAGTGGTTCAAGCAGCACTGAGAGATGAAACAAAATGAGATGAGAAAGAAAATGACAGGAATTGCAGACATGAGGCTGAGGAAGGTCCTTTGTGAATTCACAGAGCTCAGGGAAGAGCCTCCTGTGTGTCTCTGGGCCAACCTGAAAGACACAACCTGTACTTGACTTGTGAAACATGACTTTGACACAAGCTTTGGAAATTTCTGTTGAGTGAATAGCCATCTGGTTTGCACAACCTCTTGGTAGAAAGATAATGAGTTTCTTCAAATTTCTGTCTCCAGTAGCTTGCATGCTTCGGGAAGCCATGAGCATTCCTTCTACTGACTATGCTGAGAGGGTTCAAAGCACATTTAGTTACAAGCTGTGGTGCTATAGGGTGGAAAACATTAATCAGCTCTAGCCATTTAGGGAGGCTGTAGTTCTCATTAAGAATATGGGGGACACTCATACAAGAATTCTTTTCCCTACTCAGTGCACGGGCTCTCTGATAGCATTGGTCTGCCTCAACTGCATGCTTTTGAGAAAAAACTAAATGAATACTTTCAACGAGAGCTAAAGGTAAACACTCCACTGGAACTTTGCCCTAATCAATAGTAGCAATGTTCATGTCACATGAAAGTCAGAGGATGGAATATGGGTGCTTAGTGAAGTCAGCAAATACGCTAATTATACTTAGCCTGCTTGAAGAAGGGGACAAGTGAGGTCTGGTCCACCCACATATTAATGCAATCATTATTATCCTTATCCCTTATTTGCTTTGTGCTTATATTACACACGCACAAAAAAAAAAAAAAAAAAAAAAAAAAAAAAAAAAGCCACAAATGGAGGGTACTACTGACCCCTTGCGGATACAAAGTGTCACTTGGTCAAGCAAGTCACATTTTCCTTGCAATCTTCAGATTTATTGAAAGATGCTGTGAAACGTCCTGCTATAGTGCACGATGGGTGGATGTCAGCGTTATTTCCTTAAGTGAAGTTTCCTGACCTTCAACAATTAAAAAAAAAAAATTACTAGATTATCTAGGGCAGTCAGTTAAGCCTCCATAAATCTTAACTCTAAGTAGTATGTTTTGCACTAAAGTTTATGACTTGAAGCCTTGCAATGAATGTCAGGAATTTTATTCCAGTAATCAACTAGTGGTTCTAACATCATGGCACCACTCTAAAGAAAGCTTTTTAAAAGAAATTTTGAACGTCGGAAAGACCTGGACATACTCCTCTCATTCACTGCTAAGGAACAAAGCATTTAAACCCCTTAGGTAGCTATCAGCCAAAAACTTCCCATAAAGACAAGTAATATACCTACCAGTAGACAGACTTCAACCTTTAAGAGCATGCTGCTTTGCTTATTTGCAAAGGGTTGATAAAAAAAAATATGAAAACGAGACCTTCAACAGCATTGTTCCTACCCAGCTGAAATTATCTTTCCATATCGCAGGAAAACAAGCCTGAAAAGGAATGCTCCTCTTTTTATTCTAACATAACTGCTTGCACTTCTTCCCTGAATAAAACAGAGCACACATGAAAAACAGTGTGATTGACCAGATGAAATGCCTTCAAGGAAACTTCCTTCAGAAGCAACATCATCCCCGCCTCGAACACAGGCTAGATATTGGATATAGTTGGAATGAGTTAGAGCAGCAAGGAACATTATCAAGACAGGTAACAGGTACACTTGCTGCACAGTCCTTTCTTCTGGGGCTTCCCAGGCTTATCAGTATGAAGTTTTCTTGAAATTTCTCAAAATTCAGTATTAAACATCAGCAAAGAGACAGCAGCTTCCCTTGTGACCAACATTAGGGACTAGATACCCTAAGGGCCACAGAGGCAAAGTCTTATGTTTGTGCATTAAAGCTGTTACCATCATTTTCAATAGTACAGACATACAGAAGCATGTGGATGACTTGGAAATCACAAAATAAAGAGCAAGTGGTTGATACTTCCTTTTTTTCCAAATAAAATATAGAAAAAAATAATCAAAACCCTACATTTTCATATAGATCTGTCATATAACCCAAAGTTATGAGTTTGCCTACCACCACCTTGCAGCATGCACTCACCCAAGTCAATCTGAGTGAAAAGGAAGATTGAATAGTTCTGCTGCTCCCTCAGCTACTGCATTTCTCTCTAGGAAAATGTCTCAGTTACTTACGGCTAGCAGTAGCTGAAAACTGGAAACTACTATTGCATCTCTTGTTTGGAGAGGGAATAATTTTCACAAATGATTCATATCAAGCTTGATTCACAGCAAGCTGCAGACAGGTCAAATAAATGATTCATCAGCATTCTAAAAGCCAACGTAGTAACAGTAAGATTTCATGTCAAAAAAGAATATTATCCATCTCAGGTTACTTTGCAAGTCTTTGCTTACCTTTGTAAGATGAGCAGCAATGCATTTTCCAACACTTACCTGTAACACTGGAGCTGAAAACAGCCTGGAGAGCCAACAAGAGCTACAAGGTAAATTTAACAGCATCTCTGAGATGTGAAACGTAAGCCCTTCTTACCTCCCCCAGCCCCAACCACTCTCTACCAAGCAAAGCGGGGCAGAGCCTCTATTTAAGTCCTCAGAAGCAAATGCACCTGTGGCCGATTTTGCCCCACTTTCCACATATGGGCAGCTTGTCACATCATCTTATAACTCAAATATACTCTATAAAATACAATCTACCTATGAGGAAGGCACAAGTGCCTAGAAGCAATAGTGCACCAGTGGGCTCCAGTGGGTACGACATTCCTTCGGTGGGGAAGAGCAGGGGCAGGGAAAAGAGAGAGGGAGAGAGAAACTGAAGAAAAAAAATAGCAGTTTTTCTTTTTTTAATTTCATCAGTTAAGTTTTCACCTGTACACTAGAATAAATTAAAATACTGTGTTTTAAGTCGGGTTGGTTTTGTTGCCACTTTAGTTACATTTTTAAAAATACTTCCATTAAATTCAATTCTAAAAGTGTAAACTATGATGCAACAACTGCTGTCAAGAATGTGACACCCCCTCTGGCAAGTTTTTTCTTTTTAAAAGGCTCACATTTGACAGCGGCAGATCTGTAAAGGCCGTTCAAGTTAGAAGCAAACAGGTCAGTCTAATGCACCCTTTGCAGCAGCTCTCAATCAACACGAGCTGCATATTTACAGCAAAATTTGCACATATGCCATAGATTAAAAAGGAGGAATCAAACTGAAACCTTTCCCTGGTACTTCCTCACCTGCCCTTGTG
This sequence comes from Tinamus guttatus, assembly GCF_059628265.1. Classification (NCBI taxonomy): domain Eukaryota; kingdom Metazoa; phylum Chordata; class Aves; order Tinamiformes; family Tinamidae; genus Tinamus; species Tinamus guttatus. Next base: position 48,383 of record NW_028289487.1, read on the forward strand.
CAGCGCTGTCCTGCTGCTGCTGTGTGGCTTCAGCATGATGTGAGTACCTGGAGCACCTACAGCTCACGCCAGTTTTGATCTCGTGACAAACTCGGTCTTCAGGGATACATTTTAAAGAACCCAAATTCTTTGATGTCTGGACTGAACGTTCTCAAAAAAGTCAGTGGGCTTTGAAACACCACAAATCAATAAGCAGCAGAGTTACCACATGTTTGCTCAGGTAGACTATTTCCCAAACCTAACATCTAACATCATTACAACTAAAAAGGACCTAATCAAATGAGCAGTCACCTTTTCCCAGTGATGGATACACACAAAAAAACCCCAGGTATTAATTCAGTCAGATAACCGTTTATATCAAAGCTTTTTGAAAAGTCAGAATACATCTTATATAATAGGTTTTATTAACCATATAGTACATTAGCATTTTGAAAAGCTTAGACCTCGCTAAGCAGTTTTAATGAAAGCAATTATGTAATGCTATCTGCATACAGAAATCCACTACACTCACACATAATCTCAAATTGTCCAATAAACAGTCATGTCAAAACCTACAATTTACTAAAAATACAAAGGTTTTTTTTTTTTTTTTTTTTTTTTTAAGAGGATCAAAAATGTTGTTGTGGTTCACTAAAACCTATTTTCTACTATGAATATTTCGCATTCACACAGACACTAAGCTTGGGACAAAGAAAGTACTTCCTAGAAGCTCAGAATGAGACAAATACTCATAATTATGAAATGGCATGCAAACATACAGATTTGTTGTTATTTTTTCTTTCCTATAAAAGTCTTGCTAGGCCAGAATAAATTAGTTTTTATAAATGGCAGTTGTTTATAAAATGTCATCTCCCCTCACATTGAAAACATTGCATTTTATCATCTTTCATTCCCACAAACGCTGCTTCTGTAAATTTGAATACTATGCCCCTCAGGGCTCCATGACTAGGGTAAAAACCAAACACAACTTGCAAAGAGCTTAAGACAAGAGCTGAATTTGCTAGTTCTCCTTTACAGAAACACAAGTATGTATATATATGGCAGGGTATTACAGATATATTAACAAGCTCATTAGCTGAATTCAAAGGATACTTGCATTCTGTAAAGACTCTATGGCTACTGCCTATCAAGGGTTCTATGAAGGCACTGCACAGTCATTACATGTCTAATATTCTCCAAGATGTGCTGAAGAATATTGTGAGTGTGTTTAAGTTGTTATAAAGCCCTGAGTCAGAACTTTTGTATTTACCACAGGCTTAGCTATGGAAATGGCACACTAAAACCCTTGCAGGTGACTCTCTTGCTTTGTCCATGAAAACAAGTTATGCAATAGATAAAAAAAGACAACACTATGGATTCCAGCAACTTAGGCAAGAGTAATACATAATGTACATGGTGGCAAATTACAAACGTCTATTACATGCAACTTATACAGTCAGTAAAAACTCTTTACAATGTATTCAGACACAAAAACTGATGTAGCCAAACAAAACTGAAATGTTCCCCCAACCCTTCCCAAAGGTACAGAACAACTGGAGTAAAATTCAGTACTTGGACAGAAAGGAGGTAGCATTATTGAAAGTTACACTGTAGTGATTTTTTTTTCTTTTTTTAAGTGAAAATCAGAGTCTGGCCCATGCAGCACAAAGAACAGGACAGGCTCTTCTGTTTACAGGTCACTAGTTGAAGAGCAAAATTAGGTTTCTGACACAGAATTTGCAGTACTGTAGAAGATACTTAGAGAAATCATTAGATCAAAGCAACCTCCTCAAACAGCTTAGTGTTTATATTAACTGCAATTAATACTGCTAAAATAAGTAGACATACATAAAACTATCTCTAGAAAATATCTACACAGTAAGTACTTAATCAAATTAGATTTTTAAAATATGGTTTCATATATCTTTAAAATAAGCTACCATAGTCTATGCTGACAAGGCACAAGTACTTACGAAATTCTGCTACAACCTCATTCAGTCCAAGTTAAGAGCATTAGCTTCTAAGGAAACATTCACATTTACACAGTAACTTTTGCTTATTCTCTTCCTGACCTTTTTTAGTATCCACTTGAGCAAAATGGGATCCCTCCAACCCTAATGTGCAAGTATACAATAAGGCAGCAAATGGGAAGTAGGGATCAATGCCCAAATTATGAGAAGTGCTTCAAGCCCTACCGGAGCTTGCTGTATAGCAAGTGATGTGGAGCAAGGGAGGAGGAAATAAAATACACTTCCTAAAAAAGTTCACAAGTTACTTGGCATATTTTGTTAGTCTCTTATATTATCACCTTAATCGCTGGAAACAAATGTGACCATCTATATCTTTCACTAACTTGAAGAAATGGAAAATGTTTTACTTGAACATTTGAGCATACCTCACATGTGAAAAACATATATTAGGTGTCTTCCTGATTATTTCAAGAAGCAAGTTGAGGCATTTCACCTAATTTAATGTCAAAACTTCTATTAAATGTTGGGGACTCAAAAGAAACAAAGGTTGCCATTTTTAAACCTTACTGTGTGCTGAAGTGAAATGCCTACTTGCTTTTTCTTTTCTAAATTTCCACTTTGATCACAAATAATAAGACCTATACTCTATTTTCTGCTGAAAAGTGGTGCACAGTGTGTATTGCAAACCCTCCTACTTACTATGACTGCCCTCGACTTCCAGTCTGAGCTTCTGCTTTTCATTCTCTTGACTGTAACCAAATAAACGTGCACTCTGTGCACACTGCAGGTGATACTAGATAGAATACTGTGGGTACTACGTTGCTTGAATACTACCTCCTTCTGCACATTAGTTTACTCTAAATCCAAAAATCCAGTGCAAGAATCTAAATATCTACTTCCAAAAGCAATGCAGGATTTGCAAACATTTCTCATTAAATCTTTTGAAAGGAAAGCACTTCACAAAATCTTACATCTGTTAATAAGGCCGACATTAACATTTTAAGCACATTTTCTAATGTGCTAACTTCCTCTAATTCAACTCTCTCTCTTGATATCATGGTAGCATCAAGTTAAATCCCTGACACTGACATATTTTAATTTCAAATTGCACATAATGTTGTCCAATGAGGCCAATTACAAGTTTCTGTGCAGTCCCCCACATGTGGTGTGACTAGAACATAGAAGATGAGTGCTCCTACAGCAACACTTTCAGGTATCATCTGTATTTCCAAAGGACTGTGATGGTGTCTGGCTATTAATAATATTACAAATTAACAGTAATTAACAGTTTCTCTGTTGGAAAGTGCACCTTCTAGGCTAAAATCTTAGCACCTTCTAGGCTAAAATAAGATGCAATTCCAGTTGCCCACACCGGATGCTTTATAATAAATAATTTTGCTCAGGTGACTTAATGCAATGCTGAGTTACTTCCAAGAAATTCTGTTTGGTCCAGGGAAAAAAAAATAGGAGAACATCAGTTGCTATAACGAAGTTACAATTTTGAGCGTATTATCAAGGAATCCATCCTGTCTGTCCTTCGTGCTGACTTTATAAAGGTTCCTCCGAAGAATACATAGGATACAATATTGAAAATTGTGTCTACCACCGTTAAGACACTGTTTCCACCACAGTCAAAGTGAGCTACAGATTGGATATATTACTGAAGATGGAACATATGTCCTATTCAAAAACAATTTTTGAAGGAAGACTGAAGGAAAACTATGAAATTCACAGTAGACTATTCAGTGGCCAAATAAAAATTGCAGAAGTCTCGTTAGTGACATGCACATTTGCCAGAAGAAAGTAGTAAACAGATTATATGCAATCAGAATCTAAATGGAGAAAAGGAAATGCTGAAAAGAGTGCAGAAAAAAAAAGCCTTATAGCAGAAACTTTCCATCTTTCCATCAAAATAACTTGAGAGTCCTGATATTTAAGAATAGGGCCCAAAGAAGAAAGAAAAGTGAAAACTACTTGGTTTGGCCAAAGAGACAGGTACAAGGAATATCTGAGAAGAGATGACTACTAGGATACAAACTAAAACAGAACAGCATACTGACTCCAAAGCAAGATTGTGCCCAGCGAAAAATTACTAAAAAGACTGGTGAACATTTACAATTCTGGATCAGAACTAAAGACTGCTAGATCAAGGTAGTAAATCAGCCTGTTTCTTTAACTGTCAGTGTACATACTAGTTTTCCAAAGCAGTGCAGTGATCTCCTGAAATACACTGTCAAGTGTTCGAAGTTTACTGGTAAAAAGTTCCCATACCTTTAAAGTTTACTGATAACATTCTTCAGAGACTTTTGCTAAGGTTTGCAAAACTCAAGTAAAACCACACAAACTTAAATAGGCAGGTTGATTTTCCCAAGAGATCAGTTTTACCTCTTTATCCCTACCTGGATCTTCCCCTCAACTATTCCTTCTGCCATGCTTGTGACATATCTAATGGGAATTAAATGAGAGATTATTCTTAGCTGCAAATAAGGCATCTATGTGTAAACTGGAGTCGCTTCATTACTGTTTTTGCAAGAACATACCCAAGAAAAGTGGGTGAGATGGCAAAGGGCTACATAAAATACATACACAACAAACTGCTGAATCCCTTGAGAGTAAACACACTTTGCTATTACCCACAAGAGAACCTCCAAGCAGCAAACTGCCCTCCATCCATAAAGCTGGAAGTGCAGGTTTGTTATGTTCATGATTTGCAGTCCCTAGCAGGCTACTCAGAGCCAAGAACACCTGTATGCTCCATCAGTGAGAGCTGCCTCCCTTCCACAGGAACTGGGGAGCGGGAGACAGAACGGGGAATTTTGTGAGCCAGGATATCAACTTGATTTACAGTATTAGCTATTAATGTTACCAGCTAACTTTCAGAGTTAGGACCCAACTTCAACTAATAAGCAGTATTAAATCCTCCCTTTTGCTGTTGATACTGTTTGCTTGGAGACAATAAAGCTTATTTAAAAGAAAAAAGTAATATATATGTGTGTTAAAGGCCTGATTTTGACATATAACTTTTGCAATCTTCCTCACCCGTTCTTCTAATATACAGACTCGGAATTTTTATGCAGACCCACACATATATTTCTTTCCCTAAAACCAACGAAATTCATGCATCACCTGAAATAGATAACTGACCATTGCTCAAATGTTTTCTTTTCTGATCAAGCTAAAAATCAATCCATACGACGTCATGTGGCTAGCAGAATTGAGAAGTTTACAATTTAAGTTAGCTTGAACCTGCTAAAGTGCAATTTTAGGAACATAGTATTTTCTAAGTCAAATTTGTCTCTTTACTGATTTTGTCTTCTTTAGCAAGAAAGGGCACATTAATGTTAGAATTACTTTAACATTACATTTTGAAGTCTGTTCTTGCAAGAATAGTATAATATTTATTACTACAATGTGTACACTTTGTATTGATTTTGCATTATTTTATATCTTAAGATAAAAATTATTGTGAACCATAACTGCCACAGGACATGTGAATATTGTCCAAAGAAGCTTAAAACACACAAAAAACCTAGATATTTATATCTGATAGTAACTGACAATATTAAAAAAAAATCTACACCACTTGATGCCTGACTGATACATACAATGGAAAAAAACAAAAAACAAACCAACAAAAAGAAACCATAAGATTGTCCCTTTACACTGTAAGGGGAAGAGAACAACAGAAAGAAAATAGACAGCTTTAAGTTAGCTTTAAGCTTAGATATCTTTTAAGAGCAAAGCTAAAAGCTGACTGTCCAAATACTGTTCTCTTATTTGGCATGTTCACAGTCTTTAAACAATTCCATGTCGCAAATCTGTGCTCTAGTATTAGAAATGTTTCCATTAGAACCTTTGACTGCCTTTCAAGCTTACAGAGACTTAAATCGTCAGAATGTCCTTACTACTTAACAAGCTACTAGACGACAACAGTTCCATTATTCAGTACAAAAGGATCCTTCGTTCAATCGCCTTGCGGCATATGGGGCACTCGCTCATCCGGTCCCCGCAGAGCTGACACGTCCCGTGGCCGCAGAGGAAGATCATGTTCTTCAGACGGTCCAGGCACACAGGACACATGGTCTGCAAGAGATGGGGACAGGTCACGTAAGCAGTGGCAATACTGACACAGTGTCGAGTATGCAATACCACTGATCTACTAAACTACTGAAAAAACAGCAAAAACTGCGGCATCTTGAGCATAACAGATCATTTGCATAGCATAACCAAGGCACTGAGCATATATTCCATAGCCTGAAGACAATTATTTATAATGATTTTTAGCTAACAAGTTTGTATTTGAGTTCCTCCATCAGAAGAAAACCTATGTAGTTTTTCCAAATGCAATCCTTTTAAATAAGGCAATGGATATCATAAAGTCAATAGCATTACTTCAGCAGGTGATGCTAAGATATTATTCAGCAACATTTCCCTTTTCATCATGTAATCTTCCAGGAAACAGTTTTATGTATACACAGTTTCACGTCGTGCAATACCCAGCTGAATAATTTACTAACTTAACTTAAACTACCGAGCCATTTGTGTACCTACCTTTAAACACCAAGTATCAAACACAAGCATAAATAACACAAATGCTGTACAATCAGCATTGTATGTAAAAACTCAGTGCTAGTATAAAGTATATTCCAGTCTTTGTAAAAGTAATCTAGGTTTCCAACCAAGAGAACACTTCAAATTTCAAACGAAGAACAAATAAATCTGTGTCCTTTAGTTATAACAGTAGCACAGCAAACTTTTAAAATCAATTTTAATTGCTGGACATTAAAGTGATAGCCAATGTCCAAGAAAGATCTCCTAAAGCTCTCAAACAGCAAAGTTCATTTTGTAGCAAACTGCTAAGGAACGATGTCCTTCACCTTTTGCCATACACAAACTGTACGTTTTATAAGGTATGTTCCTTCACCATAAATATATTGTAGTCATACCTTATATCAGAATTTTATTTATAGCAAGTTTACCAAATGTTAGTAAATGAACATACAATCGGTCGTTAGACTGTTCAATAGTCCAACAGATCCAATCTACAATGTCCTTAGAAATGAGGCACTACTCATGTCTAACACTTATCAATGTTGATCTCATGCATGGCATGAAACATTAGCAGGGCTCATATTTGCAAACAAGTTCATTTTATCACCATCTTGCACCTGTGATTTGTTTTCATACTAAAAGTTAGGGAGTTACTTCAGTTAGAGATAGCATCCATAACAGAAACCATAACCACTATAACCTTGGGGCTTTCTATGTAATCAGTAGATAAAACTTTGTAGGGTAGTTAGCGTGGTTGAAGACTGCATAAACATGCTGATGGTAAAATTGTTCCGAGTGTAAACTCAGTGGAATTTGGCCAAGCGCCTACCATAATCTGCAGAAAATCTGTATGATGGGCTAGCAGAGAATTAATGCTTCCAAACATAGCCTATGTCAATTTACATTCCATTTTTTTTTCTGTCCACATAAATGCTATTTTCCAGCTTTGTCAAAATTCCAGGTGTAACATACCAAAGCATTTTCTAAAAACTAAAAATGCTCACCAACAGTCAGTGCAACCTATTTTGCATTTACACAAAGTCTTTCCCTACATATCCCACTGGTACAATTACAGTATGCTTCCTCCACTGACTTAGTGTCTTTGAAAAATTAACAAAATATCTCTGAATTTTACACTAACACCTAGCTGTCCGGTGACATGTGTCCATAACCTAGTAGTATTTACATGATGCCCTTTGACAAAGGGCTGACAAAGTAACCCCAAATTGTGTATTTGGAGAAAAACTTTCTAAGTCATTATTCTATGTTTTTAGCTTAAATTATTTGCTCTTAAGTAGACTCTTAAAATTACTGAAGTAAAAAGGGTGTGTTTCTCTCCAAAATGCCACACCATTGTTTGAAAATGAATACACTCAGAATGAGACTCAAAAGAATCTGCTCAAGACACGATACTTTTGATAATTTCATACAAAGAATCACAGAAAAACTAACACTTTTTTAGATCCTTCCTTCAACTGTATGCAGTGCTAGCAAACAGTCCACATTTCTCCTGGTTAATATAAACTGAAAACATTCTGAATGTATTACTTGCTTTATTTCTTAATATGATTTCTTTTAAACATGGATTGCTATGCAGCTCTAACCTGACAAGGGATTTTGACAATTGGTTTACATGCATTTTTACAGCGGAAGTTACTTCTTTCTATGTCTTGCACTCAATTTTTGCTAAAGCAGCATGAAACAAGCAATTTATATTTCCACTGTACTGTTAATTTGCTACAATGTTCTCTGCCTAAAAACTGCATCTTGGTTTTCTGCATGAATCATTTGATTCTCATTTTTGAAGGGAAATATATGGTATAAAAAAGCACTGTATCTGTTATACGGTAGAATTTTTTTCTATGGATAAGTTAAAAATTTGGAAAGGTCCTTGAAAAAGATGCTCATCGTATCTGTACTTATAACTGGGTTTGATACTTCAAAACAAAACAAAACAAAAACCCAAAAAACTATTACCACTAAGATATTTTAAAATGCTTGAAATATCAATCCGTTATTACTAAAAACATTTTCTCTAACAATATACAGGTGCATAGTGACAAAATAAACTTATTTTTAAGCAGAAAGAAAATGATGCAAGTATGGTGAAGGAACATACAGAAAGACATCAGACAGAGGATGGTGAATATGTATGAAATGAGGTGAAGGTGTTTCAATTACAGTCACAAGGGTTCACATTCAGGGAATCCCTGAAGAATGGTGTGGTCATCAGATGTGGGAGATTCTGCTGACATCAGGCATCACTTCTGCTTGGCACCAGAAATGGTTTTAAAAGCTTGCTGCACTAACATATTACATTATCATTGAAGGTATGAGTTGAAACATAGGGTTATACCTGCTGAAAGAGAATAAATGATTTTTAAGTACAAAAATAGTAATCTAACTTGAAAAGTGAACTGTTAACGCACAAATCAAAAGAATACGTGATTAAAATGGAATTTTGTGCATAACTAAGAACAAATTTAAAGACACAGAGGAATAGTTTTCTTTTTTTTAATCAAATCCAGCTTGCCGCTCACTAACCCTCTCCCAAGTACAAGCAAGCAGAAAGACACTGAGCAAAAACAGTCTCAAGACAAAATGCACTCAAGAACAATCAGAACCTCTTTTCCATCAAACAGGTATTGAATAACCTTCAATCCCTAATTTAAATTTTAAACTTTATTTTACACTGTAAATCTCAAAACCAAAACATTGCAAATAGAAAATGACAATTGTAAAATTAAGTAGTTCTCCTCTTGCATCCCAAAACATAGAGTATTAGCAGATCAACACTGAACTCATATTTTTTTATAAAAATTGATAAAATAATTAGGAATATTTTAAGATATCAGTAGAACTCAGATTACTTGGATTTAAACATTCTTTTGCGTGTTTTGCATGTATCATTATAACCCAGAAGCAGTCAGCTTGTTAACAGATAAAGCTACTCTTTTCACTCAGGTGATGTTAAGTGGTAGAACAGATGCAGAACAACAGTTTTAAGAAGTCACAAATATCTAGTAACTCCAGTTACTATCAGCGAGGAAGACGAGTATTTTTTAAGTAACAATTTTTAATCTGCATGTCCTATTACAGACACTAACTAAGCAGCAATCTGCTTTGAACTGGATTTCTGAATTTCTACCACTACTGAAGTTTTGGCCAACTCTGTATGAGAGGAACAGGTTTTCAAACACATGCCTCAAAGGTTAAAATTTGATCAGCTCTCAAATTTAAGATAAATAAAATATACTTCTAGTTTTACAGATACGTGCCTGTCACCACCTAAAATAGGTGATCTAAATAATTCAGTCTTAACTTTCATGCATATGCACTGCAGAGAGCCACAAGTGTCAGGATTAGATGCGATACTGCTGTCAACGAAGCATTACAGACTGCTTTAAACCTATAGGAAGTAGACACAGCTATTAAAGTTTCGCTCTCTGCTGTATTTATAAAAACATTTCTGATTACATTATATGTAGGGAAATCAGAGAGCATGTTATCAAGGTTCTATTAGAAGAGAGCAGGTTCACACAGTAGTCAGATATGCCAGGTCCTTTACTGCTGAAAGGTCTCAAAAGCAATTTTTTTTTTATTCAGTAGAAAAAGCAATGACAAAATTTAGCAATTTGTCACAGCAAAGTCCTACAGGTAGGCAGCTATTTAAGCCATTGGAAGTGGCCCAGTATTTAGAGGTCCAACGAATCTAAACAGGTGATTGCCAGCTATGTGAAACGTGTTTTTTTATTATTATTATTATTATTATTATTATTATTAGGGTCCTAAATGAGTTAAAAATAAAATCCATAGTCAGCTTCAATACACTTCCTCCTGCAAGCACTATGCATAATTATAACAGACAAATCTTTTATTTACATTCCAAAAACGTTCAGATAGCACATGCAGTCCTTCATACCCAGCAGATTTCATTTTGCAGCCACACAGAGCTGTTTGGAAGACTGCACAGCCTGGAGACCGGATAGTGTGGCTAAGCACCAGCTATTGTTCAAAGGCAGTTCATGAACAGACAGGTAAAGATTCAGAAAAAAACAACTGTGGCCAACACCTGCTTTTATTAATGCTCTGCGAGAACAGCTTCTGCTCTCACTCTATAGCCAGCTCAACAAAACAGGCAGAGAACGTTTATCTTGTGGGCTCAGAATCCCTTTTTTTTAATTACATCTACACTAACATTCTAACAAATGGACTAACAACCACAGGCTGTTGTTTATTATGTTTTGTTTTGACACAAAGGATTGGTTATTTAAATAAACTTTAAGAACTGAAGCACTTCAACATGCCATTTCATTTTAAAACACAGAAGATGCACTTTTCTCCATTTTAGTGATCCATAAAATATCTCTTTTACCTGTTCTTTGATGTCTTGTAACTGTTGCTGCAGCTTCTGTACATCTGCATTGACATTGGTGTTGTCTTTGTCCTTCTGTAAAACCGGAATGTTTCCACTTGCTACAATTTACAGACAAAAAAGATACAAGATTATGCATCACATAATGAAACAAGAATAATCATTGTTGGTATAGAAAAAAAGTTTCAATTATCTAAAGCAATCTTCTTCAAACATATCTGATAACTTATTTAAATTCACTAAAGCCTACTATAGTTCAATTCCTAAACTAAAGTACATTTCTGAGTCTAGGGCTTTTGACAAATATTTCCTCAATAATAACACTCAAATTGTCTGTAGCCCCTTAATGCTCTTGGAGCTCTTATTTGTCAGTGAAGTTCCTTTGGTCATTTTTTTTTTGCACATTCCAAAAATAAAGACAAGGGCTTCCACACTGTGAAAATACTTCTTAATCACACAGCTGATTCTATTTGATGATCAAAACTACATGAGAATCAGTGAACAAGTTTGTTCAAATAGTTGTACAACTCAGATTGCCAGTTCTGTATTTGACTGAACCAGAAACCAATGTTACTACAGGAAATAAACAAAAAATTAGAGAGTATTTCAAAGTTCAAATCTCAATCTCTAATGCAATCATTAAAAATCTATTTTTAAGTATTTATTTAGAAACAGAATGACAAGAATGACACCTATCATTCTAATTCAAATAAAATTCAACTCAAACACTACATGCTACACTTGATATAAAAAATTCTCAAAAATTACTCAGAAAAAAATAGAAGATATTTAAGAATTAGTCAAAGCAGGAAACATGACTGTGTCATGAAAATTACTTCTTCAGCTCTATTCTATAAGCAGAATATTTATAAGCCCTTTTTTAGTCAGGGAGCTCCAGAAGTTAAATAAATAAATTTGCAGTTATTGGCAATCTTTGTTTTTTCATTCACATGACACTAAGTGGCCATGAAGTCATTTATGTCTCAGTTTCTACTTTGGAGGGTAGAAGGAGCCCTTCAGTGCCACAGTCGGTGTTACCAGAGCATTTGCTGCTACGCACAGAGCAAGTAGCACCCATAGCAAATGGAAACCAGGCTTAACACTGCGTACATTAAGCTCTTCTTCCAGAGGAGATGAGATTTAAGTTGTTTCAGAGTACGAGAATGAAAAGAAGTTGAAATGCGTTGGTGGGGGGGTAGGATAGAGAGTACAGGTTTTGAAGTCACTCACAAATATCATCAGTGGTATCTTCTGTACCTTTCCCTCCACAGCACATTATGAAAGGCACTCTCCGCTCAACCACTGCCCGGCACTGCACACACTTCTTCATCAAGCTTGCACAATCTGGAAAGACAAAGAAGGAAATCAAGTCCAAATCCAGCTGTTCTATTTTTTCCCCTCTTTCCTATCCACAAGCTTTTGCTTATTCTTTTCACAGTGATCATATAGCTAAGCCATAATAACTGCTTATAATATAAACAGCTACTTGTGCTCATTTCCAAATGACACCTACTAACAGTGTCCTGTTTTGGTTTCACAGTACACCTCTTCTGCAGTTCAGCTGCAACATTTTAAAAAAACAAAGGTTGTCCTTTCTCCAAAGGAATGTATATTCCACAAGGACTACAGAAGTTAAAAAAACTAAGTTGCATATTCTCAGAAGCATCACCTGCTTTCTCCTTCATAACCAACAATCTCTCTCACCGTACTAGTATCTATGGCTAGACAGGCACTGCTGCTGCTCACCCTTAGGAGGGTAAGCCTTTGATAACATCCCAGAAAGAAGACTGAAATTCTTCTACAAAAGGCAAGTGATAGTGTCTCATACTTGCAGAAGGAGGTTACTGTGAATCAATACAGTAGCTGCTGTAAACTGCACAAATTTAAGTACTTTCTCATGATCTTTACTCAAGATGCCCAGAAGATAATCTGGAAAGAAATCATTTACATTGTAGAACCTTTCACCTTCCTTGTTGCAGCTCAGATTTGGCAATGTCTATTTCATTTCTGAAATATTTCACCACAGCGATTAATCTTTTTGCTGTCCTCTTTCTGCAAACTGCAAGTTGCATGACCTTGCAACTGCAGAGAATGAAAGAGCCCACATCAGGAGAGCTGTAAAGGCAGTGAGCCAAGGCCAGATCTCTCAGCCAGAACAGAGAAAGAAACTTCATTTCTTTAGCAAGACCAAGTAGCTCCTAAGCAGCAAGTACTACTCTTCTCCAGGCAAATGACTCTTCCACAAAGTCCTGAAATTGCTGGTGACAAGGTAATTGACTTATTGTCAAAAGAGAAAAAATCTGGAGATCTGTTGCTACACAAGATAAAGTAGCGTGTACCATAACAGATGCTCTTCACAAAGATCTATGACATCTCATCAGGAGTTTTTAGAAAATGATTATAGACTTTGGGCAAATTGGTGGATGAAGGGAGTTAACATATTTAAAATGTCCTTTAAAAACTTCATTTACATCTCTGAAAACCTCCAAGTGCTGTAACAATAAAAATAAATTCCAATGTGTTCATAAGTTTTAGATACATACAGTAGGCTTTACAATCTCACAGAGCCTAATCAAAATTTCATAGGTCGCGTGGAAAAACACCTGCTTTCTGATTTTTTTTTTTATTTCTACAGTTATGTATTTTGTCCTCCAAATATTTATTTAACAGCACACCAAATAATGACAAAAGTTTGACTATCACACCAAACTTGCAAGTAATCTGGACTTGAAAACAGACTATTAACAATCTCGCAGCAATTTTCACCAAACATATGCTGTTTCAAGATTTTGAAAAGAGTTTCCTTTCACGTGTACTTACTCTCACATGCACACATATGACCACAAGGCTGGAAGAGTACTGCTGCCTTTTTGTCCGAACACACAACACATTCTTCAATCTGTAAAGAACGAATGCATATAAGAACATGGAAATGTATATAAGAAAATGTATGTAAAAACTTCTCTTCTCTACATTAATTTAGCTATTCACTGTATTAGCAAGGTATGTGGACTTCAAGAAGCTAAAGATAGTGCAATAGTAATTAATCTACTGCCTCAAAATATAATTTAAAAAAGCTGTCACACTGGCTTCTACAAATAAACATTTCCTGGCAATATTTATGTTTAGTAGAGATTGGCATATAGAAGCAGAAACAGCTAGGATAGCATATGCTTCTATTTCTTTCTTCTCTACTATATATAAACTCATTTATAGAAGTCTTTCATAGTAACCTATTTTAATATTCTGTATTAGGATTTCCCAAACCCTTTCCTTTGATAAACTGTACAGAGTGGCTACAGACCTGATTTTCATCTACACAGGCCTGGACCATCTCTTCCAGTTCACAAAACTGTAGCCCAGGTTCATTCATTTCCTAACCCTGCAGATATGACTGTAAGTTTTTATGCAGAAGCCTATTAGAGGAGCACTGAACACGTATTTTGTGCGCTCGGTGCGATTGAGCAAAAGATGGTTCTGCACAAAGGCTACCTTTTACCTAGGAAAGCAAATTACGATGGACCAGCTTCTTTGGACAGGTGGAAGCAGAAGCCTTACTCTGTTCGGAACCACCCTATGGCAGAACCTTTCTACTCAGTGTGGAGGGAGTGTAGAGAAAGAGAGCCTCATCCTGTCTTAAAATTTGGCCGTTGAAATATACGCAATACTAAATAAGTCTAGGAAATAAATAAAAAAAAAAGTAAAAATTATATAACTTTGTATTTACAATTTGCACATTTACTCTGAGGTAGAAATAAAAACACTAAGTTGAACTAGTTAGATGGCTTTAGATGAAGTTGAAATGAATAAATTGGGTTTTATACCAGCGTGTTTTATGAAATATTTTAATAGCAAAAAAGCATCAAAAGGACAAGACTTTTCAAACAGAGAAGAAATGGGGCTACACCCAGACTGCTCATAAATCACTAAGAAAGTTGAGTCAAGGCCCTCAAACAGAGCATAATTGTTTGATACTCTGAGGGAACTTACCTCCCCACAAAAGTACAATTACATTCATAGGAATAAAGCATTACTCCTTCACAGCATACTAATATTCATGATTTGAAAAAAGGGGAAGCAAAAAAAGCTGAAAATAAAACTGAAAAACAATCACATATCAACTAATTAACTTTATAGGGCAAATCATCTTCCAAAGCAGCCCAGAGGAATGAAAGAACTCAGAAGAACTGAGTATTACTGAAGGAAATTATACTTCAGGAATAGCAGCAGCCTACCTCAACATACAAAAAATACCTAGGAAAAAAAAGATCTATTTATCTAAATACCACGTGGTAGGACACAAGCATAGATGAACAGAAAGGATAAGATATAAGATATATATTAATCACATGTGGTAAGATACCTGCAGGACAAAATACTGCTCAAAATATATTGCTCTTTTTCATGACTTTTTTTTTTCCTTTTTAATAACATTAAAAACAGAAAGAGAACAAAAAAAGCTTTGGAAATGTTTACCTTTGTCCTAGACTGAACTTGCTCTTTACAGATGAGGCACTTTTTCACCCGTGGCGAGCAGAGGGAGCAGGTGGCAATGTGTCCACAAGGGCCAAACAGAGTGTCCCTCTTCATGTCTGAGCACACCATACATTCTTCTAAGGTTTCAGAATCGTTGTTGATCATAGATGGACTTCGGGAGCCAACCTGACCACTACAAAGAAACCTTGCTGTCAGACTTAGGTCAGCATATTAATGACTTGCAATTCTAAGAATTTTCTTTAAATCATGGTGCATATCAACTGGTTGCTTATATATGCTCATATTGCCTGTCAACGTGAAAAATAAACAAATAAATACATTCCCTCCCTTGAGTCACCTACTAATAGACCCATGCTATGTAATTCAGAACTAAACAACTTCACAGAACTTGAATATGCTCCAAATACTTTGAAAATGGCAGGCTTGTAAAACAGCCCCCCAGCTCCCCACGTGAGCCCCCACTGCATCTCTGTCCTCTGCGGCTGCTGCGCCAGCAGAGGGAGCCCGGCTCCAGAATAACCAGTCCAGCCCCTACGGCTCTCGCAAGGCCATAAAAGGCGGGGAGAGAGGCAGAGCAGCCAGGCCACAGCGATCAGGCAGACACGGGCGGAAAGGCGGGGAGAAAGCACCTCACACACTAGGGGAGCATCGAGGAGTCTCCCTTCATGGCACTTTGGGAGTACATTCCCCATCTCCCTGCTCGGATTTTTTGAGCAAGAATGAACAGTGAGACTCGCGCAGGCCAATAACGGGAATGCAGCTAGGCCAAGGAGTGAGCTGAAACTCATCACACAAGGGGTATTCGACAATTGACATTTCACTCAAATCACTGTAATTCCCAGAGCAGCACGTCTGTGACTGCAGGCCAATACCCTCCTCTTTTTCTAGGATCACATAATCAATCTGGTTAGCAGGGATCCAGGGTTCCCCCTTTTCTGGGATAGTTTGGAGGTCTCCCAGTGTCAGGCAGCACATTGCCACCTTCTCACACTCGCCCCTCTTGTACTCGCTCTTTGCCTATTTCTAGTCCCTGATACTGCAATATCCACCCTAATCCCATGTAATTATCAATATGGTTCACTTCCTTACTCCTCAAAAGCTCCATAAAAATATCTACCCTGTCTCCCCAGTATAGTTCCCCAAAATTGCTGCAAGCTGCTTCTACTTAGCCAGAGCCACTTCAACGCTACTGAACCCCCAAATCTACAGACTCTTCCCTTAACCACTGCCACTTTCTCAGCATGTCCCTTGCACAGCAGCTACTCCCAAGCAAAACAACCTTCCATCCCTCCCTATTGCAGTGCAACTGCTCACAGCCAGACTAGAGCACCGTGTTCCCAGCTAGCAAACCAGGCTTTCCCAGGGAAAGCTGCACGGGCCCGTGCAGGGTCCGCGCTGAGAGGCAGTAAGCACAGTGAGCAGGCCCTGCATGGAGCAGCTGCCCCATGGCTGGAGGGCAGCCCACCCTGAGCTGCCTAAGACACAGAGTTGGCACCTTGGAAAGGAGAAACAGCTGGAACTTCAGTCACATGAACCTCTTACCTGGTAAGCCTTGACCAAGTTTCAACTAATGTATTTGTAAATAGCATTCAACATATCAGAGAACATAAGAACAAGCTTATATATACACAGACACACACACACACACACATATACATATATACACATTTTTTTTAAGCAATATTCCTATTAAAGGCATTAATCTACAGAAAGCAGTGTTTGGAAGCTACATGATCTATTAATATACAAACCTGACTTTTTCTTTGTGGCATTTAGCCAGGGCTTTGCAGAGGCTGGGATCGGGGCAGAGATCAAGAGGAGACTGACCCTTCTTATTCCGAATACTGAGGTCAGCTCCGTTGGCTGCCAGGAAGCAGGCAATAGATGCTGCACTCTTCTTCTCTGCGCCCTGAGTGCCGAGTCCCATTATTAACTGAAAGAAAACAAATATGTAAGCAACTTCAGCAACTCTGAAAGAATTAAGAATAGTCTGGCCAAAGGAAAACTATTTGACATGCATGCAAACAAACACACACATATACAAAAACATAAATCTGCAAGCCCAGGAAAGCATCTCCAGATCTAACTTTCAAAACTACCATACAGTTGCTTAATTTTTTAGGCAGCTAAATTCAACTTTACTTTAAAGATTGAAAAATCTTTAGAAAGCTATAAAGTTCTGTAAAGAATGGCTCAGCTACTGAAGGATTCCATCTCCTGTGCACCTATGCTCACTTGTAAGGTGGCTGTCCTTCTATGTAAGTACTTTAGATGTCACTGTCCTCGGGGTGTATTCAAAACACAGCTGATACATCCCAGCATCACTGCGTTCAGGCAGAATGCAGCCACCATCACATCTGAACAGAAAACATAGCTGGGCAACATAAATGCACACCTATATTTAGTAGTCCAGTGAATAAAGCACTTGGCCAAGAAAGAAAGAATTTCTGTTGCCTTCTCTGCTTGGAAGGATTTAAACTCACGTATCTGTCTTCCTGTCCTACCACCCTTTTACAGGTACTAGTGTAGCAAAGAACACACGGTTGACAGGGCCAGCTAGAAAGACCATGAGAGAAGTCCCAGAACTACAGACCAGGAACCAAAGGATTCACCTCAACTGCAGTATTCTCAGCCTACTTCCAAGATCTTTTTTGTATTAAGGACTGACTGGATAAAATGCATGAGCAAATGCACATTTTGTACAACACAGAACTGGTGGTACCACTAATGAGTTCCTCTGCGAACCACACTAGACTGCACAAGGAATCAGCTTCAGTCCATGGAGTTTTAAGCTCTGAATTCATATAGACAGCAACGTTAGTGAGATTTTGTACCCATTAATTGATGCAATGCCCAGCTTGGCTGATGCAAGTCTCTCTGTGCTCCCTTCAGTTTGTGCAGTCTGGCCCTGTGGCTGGTCTACTAAAAACTGAGTGTCAACAATCACTCCCCAAAATTAAGACCTTCCGGCTACATTAACGACCATTTAGTATTTGAAGAAGCAGACATACAGACATACCATTTTAGACAAAGCAGTATATAGGATAAATTTAAAATATACCAATATTTGAGTGAGCTATTAAGAAAACAGTTTTCAAAACCTGACGGAGGAGTGATCTGTGAAGCAAAAAACCCTGTGCCTCATAACATTTGCATTTCCCCCACCGTGATATCCATGGCATTATCCTTCTCCTACAGATATCCCCATTTCCTGAGGAGGCAGCTTTATCAAATGTTAGTCTCTGCTGCTAGGAGTTTTTATGTCAATAAACATTACTTGAGGAACTAAAAGACTCTTCAAGGTTACTCCATGAGTACCCAAATGTTCACAGTCCTGGACTCTTTCTGATGATTTTATACAAAGAGTAGATCTGGAAAGATTTAATATTAGTAAAACCAGCAAATAAGATGTGCTTAAGCCAACAGGCTGATATCAGAATTAGACATGGACAAAGATGGTTTTGTGGTAGAAGTTCAAATCATTTTCTGTAACATGGATTACAGCATTAGCACAGTTCCCAAATATTTGTAAACTATACAAAAACCTTCTCTGCAAGTAAAAAAAAGTAGGGAAAAAATGAGTAGTTTGATCAAATTAGAATAGTAAATATAGGCTGATCACCATTTATAAACCCTAGAGCATTTTTAGGTTTCCAGAGACAAAATTTTTGCAGGGATTTTTTGTTTCCTATATCTATTTTTATTTTTAATAAAACCTAAAAGTGATTTTTTTTAAATCAAGATTACAGCTGGAATGAAAGCAGGAGAAAACAGAATGAAAAAATGAAAATAAACCCTACTCTGAACCCCCCAAAATAAAATCTGAAACGGGGATACAAAAAAACATTTCTTGTGTTAAGGAAAACCTGAAACATAATGCCCCCAGTTTTATTTTGGATGCCATCAATGACAAGCTGGACACACTTTGAAATGCTGAATCTGATAAATACTTGTGTCCAAAATTATATTCCAAATAAAATGCATGCATGCAAATTATTTTGACCACCTCTCACAGATCCCAATTCGAATCATGGAAACACAACCGAGCATCAATTGCTTCCTTCTTCCCACTTAAAAATACACAAACATTTTCTTATATGTGCCAGTTATACTTTAAATCTCTATTCAATGCTTAGTCTAAAGTATTTCAGGGAAGTTAAGTGCCCACTTTGAAAGACACACTTGTAGAGTGGATATATGGATTTGAACAAAGGCTTATAATACTTTTTTTTTTTTTGACTGAAATAGAAAAATTGGCACCGAAAGCAAAACTCAGAAAAAAATATTATGATACCAGTAACTAATGATTCAGCAAGTCTGCCCATTGTTAAACTGCACACTTTTCTGTACACTGGTACAGAAAAAATTTGGTTTTATCTTCCTCAGCCCTACTTATTCATGAATTTTATTTATTTTTTTCAGCTTTGCATACAATATTCACACAGCTTTTGGCATGTGAGCATTTCCCTTATTTTATTTTATTTTATTTTTTAAACAACACCTCGGCCTTTATTACTATGAGGTTTTTTCAATATTCCCTTAGTAGACCACAATTTCTGAAATTAACCCCATCAGATATGCAACAGTCAAGACCCAAGGATTCTTAGTTTAAACATAAGAAGTATTCAGAAGGTTACAGAAAGAGCTAGACATGCAAGATGTTGAATCTTAGAAAACATAATTTTAGTCTTGTTCTGTACTGCATTACTGCTTATTTCTCTTTCCAAAAGTTGCTTTTGATTTTTTTTTTGCAGTCATACATGTTCACAATGAAAGGCAAAGTTGCAGAAATATTTTGGACTATATAATTCTTTTTTTTTTTTTTTTAAATCAAACTTAGCAACATGCAACAAGTAAATCTTTGTATGCACTGCTGCCTGATATGAATGTGTAAATAAGCTTAGGTTTCCAAAAAACAGTAAACAGTACAGAAACTAGATGAACTAGACTAACAGAGACAAATGCATAGGGGAAGAAAAAGGAATAAATAAATGCATTTTATTTACTGTGTTCTTTGATGGCTCCCAAGCAGTATCTACCTTGCCCACATCTTGCATGTCTTGCAGTTGGCGGAGCTGCGACAGCGTGTGGTGTCTCAGGGCTTCATGCAGGGGGGTGTCCCCATCTTTATCCTGAATATCCAGTTTAGCACCTGCACGGACTAAGAGCTGAAAGAAAAGGAACCCAATTTAAATTGCAAAAGAAAACAAACAAACAAAAATACCCACAGACAACCCCCCCACACTTATTCTGTAGTTTAGGAAAAAAGTCCATCTTGTTACTATTCACAGTTGAGTTGGAACTTAATTTCCATACTTCAAGTTCAGCCTGTAACTGTGCCACTTACCTTCTCTTTTTCAAATGTCGATTTTATTTTTGCTGTACTCTGAGGAAAAGCTACTTGCTGAGAGAGTGCTGTTGTTTTAGAGGAGTGTTGCTATTGTGCAAAAACCTTATCTCTTATGAGATTAATATTACAATGTAATATTACAGAAATATATCAGAAACAAAAAATAAAGTATATGAAAAACTAGACAGATACATGTTCCCTACTATTACATTTCTATGACCCATTGAAACACCACATTTCATACCATGCAAAACTTTACAATTTATTTTACTGTATCCTCACATTAACAGAGTGTTAAGTCTCTCCTGATTCAGCAGAGGACACAACAGCCCTATCACACAATTCGGGTCACATGAGATGACAGCAAGTACAAGGCACAGAGTCCCTCCAATTTGCACTGCACCTGCACACAGCCCACCTGTAATTTAATAGACAGCTTTCCTGAGCACATGCTGCCAAATGACTCCCCTTAAAAAAGCCTGTTGCCATTGCTATTCAGAAACCTGTAGATGGCAGCTGATGCTTTACCATTTTAGTTTCAAACTTTTGTTACTCTACAAAATTCTGAGTATACTCTAGAAATAGAGTTACACAAAAGGGAATCTCCTTCTGAAGGACTAGCAAGTTTTCAAGGATCCTGGACTCTCAGAATCAAGGGACCCCAGACTCTAGAACAGAGTAGAGGGAAAGACGACTTGCCTGGATCTAAAGGAAATCAGAGCTTTTATCTCAAGCAAACACTTGTCTGTTATTGATTGCTTCTACTTTCCCAATCCTTCCTTCTGTAAGTCAAAAAAACACACCTAAATACAATCAAGAATCACAACAGTCTCCCTCTGACTTCATACACCCTCTAATTGGGCTTACGGAAAGACCCTAGTCCTTCACACTAAAAGGCAATACCTGCTATTAGCCACTTGCTGCCTAATTGTTTCTCCTGGAAATGGTAACATAAAGAGAATTTTGCCATTGTTATTATGGGCTTCTAGTCAATTCCTCTGAAAACGCTAAGAGACCTCTAAGGGCAACCTGGAATCCTTGCCTGCCACAGAAATTCAGTCTTTGCAGAAGTTTAAAAATAAATAAGTGTGACCCGTTGTCATGGCACCAGACCTTTTTGAAAGAGCCCTACTGCCTTTGACCACTGTTCCACAGATCCCTGAGAAAACAACACAACACAGCAGGTACCCAACAGGAATTCATTTTGAAATATAGGAGCCATCAAGCCTCTTGCATGGCTGCATGAGTTATTTTTGGACTTCTCAAAGTTAATCAAACTCAGAAGTATGGATCTTCTAGAGGGTTGTCCACTTAAACATTCTTGGATATGCACATGCCAGCCCAATACAGATACGAGTTCAGATCTTTTCATTCATCATCTTTTCAAAAATCAGAAGTGCCATTACTTTCACTCTACGGTATTTCTATTACTGCTTATGGCTCTTCCAATCTAAAAAGAGGAAAAACTATAATCTCAGAGGTCTGAAAGGTAGTGAAACACATAAAAACAAGATGTTTAATTCAGCCTCAGTGTGCAAAAGCTATAAGCAAGAACAGTTATGAATAAAGCAACAGGAATGAAAAATGTTTAGAGGTCTCGTTACAGGACCTGTAAGAGTGAACAGCAAAGCATATTCTCCCTTACTGAAGGAAAAGGGATGCTGGAACCAGCAACAATAAAGAGGCAAACTAATGGGTGTGCATGTGTGTGTGTGTATATATATATATATATATATATGTACACACACATTATATATAAATAAATAACACACACACACGGAGGGGGGAATTCTGAACATTCACCCTGCCGTCTGACATTCTATGCCAAGTTCGCAGGTTTCTAAACTAGTCACGCAAGTATTCAAAGACTATAACAAGTTTTTAAAGCTTTCCTTTTTTCCAAGTTCACAAAATATCTACACCTTAGCAGCCACCATCAGCTTGAGCAAAGTGCCATTACACACATGGCTTGTTACAAATGAGGTGCTTACCCTCACTATTTGTGTGTGCTGCCGTTCAACGGCAAGGTGCAGAGCAGTCTGCTGGTTCACGTTCTGGATATCCAGGTTAGCACTGCCCTGAAAGACATTCAAACCATCAGACTGTTAATCAACAGTGCGGCTACAGGCAAGGCAATCAACTGGAGTGCTGAATACGATTCTTATTTTGGAGATTTTAGAGCAGAATTTATTAACTACTTCAGTTATTCAGTCTACAGACTATTCAGTTGAATACAAACAAGTAACCTTGACTTTTAGAGCTTACCACATGGCCTTCGTGCTCCACTGCTTCTGCACTGCAACTGCAGGCTTCAAAAAGCATGTTATTTTCACACCAGGTAGTTAATCAAAGTGTGACATTTAAATCCTCCTGAGGAGAGAGGCCTACCTGATGCACCAGAAGTTCAGCCACTTCCACATGGTTATTGAGGGCTGCCAAATGCAAGGCAGTATAACCATCATCTTTTTTCTCATCAACAATCCATGGTCGTGGTAACTTGGACAGCAACACACGCATTGCACTGAAATAAATACACGGAGATGGCAGAAAAGCACGTATAAAATTAGTTGTTGAATGGTGACTAGACATTAGCAAAAGCAGTAATCATTCTCAGAATTAAAGTGACAAAAATTACATCAGCATTTTTTTTTCCAAAGAGTGAAATTGTAACAAAAATTATACTGACAGTTACAATACTGGCATAATAATTCTTCCCAAATGTAGTGAAAAGTCTTTCCAACCATTGCACTCCCCAACAAAGTTTGAGGATCATATTTTTCAGAGGAAATGTCATTTAGCAGCAAAAAAGAAGTGTTTTAGAACACTTTAAAGAAGTGTTTGCACAATTTCTGAAACAGAATACACACAGATATTTCTCCCTGAAAATCTTAATGGGATCCTTTACTTAAGTATTCAACAGGCAAGTTCCATTATATGAAATGCCTTTGACAATAAGAGCTAAGACTTTCCATTTCTGAGATAAAAATATAAAATTGAAGTAAAATTTCTTGTATGTAGAAAAAAGGCCAAATTTTTAAATGTACTGGTAAATACAGAGTTGTCTTAACAAAAGGTGGCCAAGTTTACCATACTGTGAAAGTGTGCAATATTCCACTGCACTTCTGCATGTCCTACCAACCAGCCTACCAAAGGAAGGGGATTCATTACAAAATAATATATTCAGAGGTCAGGAAAAGCAATTTGGTTCATATAACTACTATAAAGCAGATTAAAATCCATCAAGTCCAAAGAATGTAGTGTTAAGGGGTTTAAGACCACACACGACACTAGAGAAATGATCCCACATCTTGCACCCTCTCAGAGGGACGCTTTCTCTAGCTCACCTGTCTTAACATAGATTTTGGAATGGGAAAGTAACCAACTTAACTCCATGGTTTCCTTATCTGGGTAAATGGTACATGCAGCTCCTTTATGAAAGCTCTTGAGAGGCAAACACAAAAACCAGGAGCTGCTATAATCTTGTGCTGAGAAACCTCTTGTATCATCTGATTGTTTCCTTCTGTTGTAGCAACATGGGATTCATAGGAGAAAAAGCTTCATTTCTAGAGAGTCAAACCTTAAAACCCAAGCGGTACTAGCTACAGCAAGTAGAACCACTGAGTCTCAGAGTACCTTGCAAGGCAGATACAATAACTGGATTAAACAGTTCTTCGGTAAACACCGATATTCAGAACTTGGGACCTAAAGCCTCAGAAATATCTTTACAAAATGAACCTGTAGACATTTAAAAATATTAGCAATAGATAGCAATAAGCTGACCCCACTGCCAAGTAGCAACTTACCTCCTAATTCATTCCAGTAATCCATCCTCTTGAGTATTCCCTCCTTAGCTCTTTCAGAGCAAGGCCACTAACTGCCTACAAACGAGGCTCCACATGCAGCCTGGAGGCAGTTCACTCCAAGGAGCCGTCCCCAAAAGGATAAACAATAAGGAGGACGGCAGCACGAGGAAGACTGCAGGCTCCTTTCCACATGACATTCACCCATGTCATCATGTGGCAGACTAAGACCCCTCATGGTCTGCAGGACATGCACAACACAAACCCTCACCTTCACACAGCACAATAAGATGACGACACTTAACAGATTGTACTTTGTTACCTGTGAACAGGGAACTGAACCAGGCTCAGTGCTTCAAAAGACCACCTAAGACTTTACTGCATCTACCAAGGTTCCACATCTCAGTGGCAACAGAAGTTGCCCTTTCAGGAATAAAGCCCTTCTTTCTTCACAGGAAAGCAATTTATTAGAGGACAATAAGATTATGGAACTCTCTCTCACAAACCAAAGATCACCAAAAAAATTCATGTAAACTAAGGCATAAAAGTACATGCTGCTCCTTGCTGTCAGAGTTACAGGGACTTACAAAACCCATCATAATTCACATTTTCTCTGAAGGGGCCATATTCTGGGCTAGGCAAACCCTCAGTAAAACATTAAGCCAGGTCTCCAAAGTTTTAAGTGATTTAGTGCAAGGAGCAGCCATTCCCATTGTATCTCATTTAATCCAAAATTTAGAAGAAGAATAACTGTAAATTTCAAGTGCCGATACTGACACCTGAAATCAGCCATGCTACATAACTGATCATTCTTTTTTTAATTCATGTTTTCAGAGAGTCTGGAACCATGACTTTGCAAATATCTGACATGCTTAAATCATGAATAATATCAGAACATGCATTAAGTAACATTAATTTTATATTTGCAGGATAAACTACATCATGGCCCCGAACAATATATTAACTCTTTTTTAGAGCACCAGTTATCAATATGAGGAGGGGGGAATATATATATATATATATATATATATATATATATATATATATATATATATATATAAAATGCATTTTTGACCTACATATAAAAATCTATTTTCTCGTGCAGTGTTTTACTTGGAGAGTTTTTAAACTGATGCTTATCAGCAGTACCCGAGAATGGAAGGGGCTTATTTCAAAACTCAACAAGATGAAGAACTACCATGGCCTAACTGTACAGAAAAGATTCCAGATCTCACGTTAACTACTACTACCCTGTTTCAAATAGCAACAAATAGAAGAAAAAAGTACAAGAGAAGATTTTCTGCTATCAATTACTCAACTCCAACCATCGTGGAAAGGCATGTTCCCACATGGTCCTACTTCTCCTTGTATTTCCAGTTCCTGGGCCATGGTGGCTCAGTCAGGTATGTGACTGTCTAGTGAGTCACACAGTCTGCCAGACTTTGCATTTTGGCAGCTTCATATCCAGAGAGATCAGTGAGATACCTTTATGGGATAAAGTGAATTGATGGCAATAAGGAAGCGACAAAGCCAAAGCTGGGGAAGGAGGGCTCTGCCTGTTCCAGCAGCAGAGCAAGGTGGGCAGAGCAGAGAACCAGATCTCCAGAGGTGGCAATAATGCAGTGCTCTAAGTCTCCTCGCTCCCCTGCCATTCTCCTCCCTCAAGTCAGCTTTATTTATGCTCTCATAATATATTTTGCTTACTGGCAACCCACCCCATACCCTCCTCTTAGCTCCAGCCTACTCTGCACAACTAAACCTTTCCAAGTGTTTGCGGATATGCCAGGAACCAGATTAAGAGACAGATCAGTCTCTTACCAACAGTTACCAATGCAACAGTTTCACTGCAGTTTTCTTTTAGGGTTATAGTAAGACAACTGCATGCCATACTACCAACTTTATTTAAAAAATAAAAAAGCAGATGAAAAATAGCCAATATAGATGGATGTATTTCTCACACAGAAGAGCACTCTGATCCTCTTCACCCCGTAGCCAAATGAACGCTTGCACCAACGTAGTACAAGAAGCGACACTACTATTTTTAGCAATGATATTACCCCAAGTGCACGTCAAATTACAAGCTCCAGTCAGATCAGTTCCCTGATCTGGTTCCCTGCACGCTCGCTGTGCAGCACAGCGGTTGCGCTGGAAGAACCACCACCAAAAATCCCCCAGGACCAAGTGGCAAAGAACAGCGGGATAGCTCAGACTGCCGTTGCTCAGTATGGCGTAGCACGAAACTGGGGCTTTCTATTTCGCATCTCATTGATCACCTGGACAGTGCAAATTTTTGGAAGCAGATGGCTTCACTCTTTTGTTTTTAAGTATTTTTGAATAGCTCTGGGTATTTGAAAAATTGCTTGCACTATACATGATAGAAGCTGCTAAAGGAATGGCTAGGTAAACGTTTACCTACAGTTCACAAAAACATACTCTGTCTAGCTTAGAAATAATTGAACAATTTTATTTTCAATATACAATTGCAAAATTGAAGGGAAACAAAATAATGCAACTTTTACTGGAAAGATAACCTCCAGTAGAAGGTATAGAATTATCAGCTGCAGACCAGAAGATAAAGTCAACCCAAAAAGAGGGGAAAGAAAACAACCAACTGAGACACTGGGTTGCTCACAACTTTGCAATTCACTCTCTGCTTTGCAGTACTTACTATATTAATAACTACTGATTATATTTACAAATGAAATGACATTTTCATTTTATAAATCTTTTCACTTTTAGATAAAGAAACTCTTCAGAACTTTCAGTATTTTCCTCACTGCTCCTGTGCAAAGCATACAAAAGATTTTTTGTCTGGAAATACACAGGAAGCTTTGAAATACTCAGGTTCATGACCTTCTGCTGTACTGAGGTGGCCATGTTTTAGTTACTTCTTGCTCTTCATAGGAGCATCTGCTCCATATAAACATTAAAAAACTTCCTTTTCAGATTTTGAATGTGTAACTACTAGCCTTATTAAAGGTCAAATTTACACACGTGAGAACCAGACAAGTTGTTCACTTGGAGGGTTTTTATCTTTTCTCCTACGTATTTCAGTTGTTTCCAAAACAGTAGCACCTGACTTAAAATCACATTTACTTTTTTCAAAAGTAAAGCATTATATTATATATACATGTATATATTTTTTATGTTTATATTTTATAGCTAAGCATTATAAACCAAATACTATGGAATTCTATTAATCAACTGATTAAACCAAAACCATCCAATTTTTTTATTTCTAATTTAACTGGAATGTGGGAGTGCAGAGGCACCAACTGGCAGAAACTTATTTCAGAGCTAACATTCCCAGCTTAAAACTTAAAAGCAGCTGCACGACAGGGCCACCTAGGCCTCAGACCTTTAAAGAGCCTCTTGTCACTCCCGGCGTCTTTCACTGACCAAGACACCAGACCGCACAGCGGCAGCGGGGGATGTTTATTGTTCCACATGTGCCAGGAGCCCTCGCCTTGCTGCTAAGCGGGGCTTTTCTCTTCTCTTCCCGTCTTGTCTCGTCTCCCCCCACGTCTTTGTCGTCGTTCTCCCTCCCGCCCCCGGCTCCGCGGCGTTTCTAAGTATAGCAGCAGCCTCATCGGGCTTCACTTGCGGCAGCAGCGCGAGCCCAGGGAAACTCTGGGAGATCTGAGTGGAAACCCGAGAGAGAGCGCGCGCGCGAGCGCTTTATTTGGCAGTGCTAAAAAAACCCGGCGGGCGCGGGCGCTGCAGGCCAAGCAATCTACAGGCCGAGCGCGGGATGGCGGCCGCCGCGGCCGCCCGCTCGACGATCGGCAGCTGGGGGACTATTTTTTGCAATGGTTGACTAAATATGGTCAGGGAAGAGCGAGGCACAGGAGAGCCCGCTTGCCGGGGAGTGCGTGTTTCAAATGCTTAGCTGCCTATAAAGCCGTGACGCTTTGGCTCGTGCCCGCCGAGCGGGACACGCGGCTGCTCCCGCCTGCG
Source organism: Tinamus guttatus (assembly GCF_059628265.1). Lineage (NCBI taxonomy): Eukaryota > Metazoa > Chordata > Aves > Tinamiformes > Tinamidae > Tinamus > Tinamus guttatus. The sequence goes on from NW_028289487.1 coordinate 76,862, forward strand.
GGAGCCCTGACCTCGCACGCAGCCCTGACCTCGCACCACGGAAAGTGGCTTCACCACAGACCTGCCTACGGCTAAGCCTGGGAACGTACCCTCCAGCGAGGAACGATGCAGTGCACTAGCTGAGGAGCTAGAAGAAACCAATGTTTGCCGGGGGAGGGGGGAACGGTTGCTAATTTTTTTTTGGTTTTGATTTTTGCCTCTTCTCTTTTTTGGAAGCGACTCCAACTTTTGGGGGTTTCGTTTTGGGGTCTTCTTGCTCCAGTGGGCTTTTTTTCCACCTGCGGTGATTTTCATCTGCCAGTGGGCTAAGTTCACCTACCCTTGGCTTCCTAGCATCTATCCTTGGACTCCTAATTCTCAGTCCAGCAGGCGTGAAGTATAATTTCTATACAACATCATCCCTATTTTAGCATTCCAAGAAAGGCAGCTGGTGCCAACGAGGCACCGGTCTTCGTGTCTTTTTTTTTTTTCTTTCTTTCTTTTTTTTTTTTTTTTCTCTCTTCTTCCTGTGAAGTTTTATCTATTTAAGGTGGTGAGGTACTGTCACGCACCGACACTCTCCCCCGTGCCTCCCCCTGCCCTGTTGGGAAGAGCTGATTCAGCGAGTAGAGCGGGAGCGCTCGGGATGAGATGGCTGCTGCCGATGTGTCTCTAGGTCATTACCTCCCTCTTCCAACTGCAAACGCTGCATGATACTAAGCTCACAGGTAACACAACGCCAGGAGACCTGCCTTATTCTGCACGTTTAAAGGATGCCTATGACTTTCTGCATGTGTAACTTATTTACTGAAATGTCTTTTTTTGGTTGTTATGTTAATCCCTCTCCTCTGGGAGCAGCTTGATTTTGAGTGTGTTAAAGTATCAAGCATTTGTAGTGTAAAGAGCAGGTGGAAAGAAAACAGTAGTCCAAATTTCATAGCAAAAAAAAAAAAAAAAAAAAAAACAACTTGACAGGCAGATTTTCTTTTGGGGAGGTAAACTCAAATATTGCTATGCCATTGACTGCTTAGTAAACAGTAATTGCTAACATTAGAAAAAAATACATTCTTATCTTCCTATGCAAATCACAATAAAAAAAAAAAACAAAAATCCCTAAAAACAGTACAGGAGGGCAATGCTGAGTTCTGAAACAGGTCTAAGCAGAATTTCAAGGTGCTTTATCTCAGGTGCACACAAGACCAACCTGGTTAAAAACCTGGACTGTGTATGCTGTAATTCTAATGCTGCATTGCTGTTTCTCCTGGTAGTGCTGTGCTAGCTCCCTGCTACACGCTGATTTGCTCTCTATCAGCTGCACCAGATTTTTGTCACGGGCTGCAGAAATTCTTACTTCCTCCGCTCTCATTTTTCCTTAGCAGTATTAGAGTTACCTTAAAATTAACTAATTGATAAGCTTACTTAAAATTTATCTTCTAATGCTACAAGGAGAAAAATACTCTTTAACCCAAATTATCTCCTGAAATACGGTTTAAGTAACCATACGCTCCGTAAGACTGTCTAATCAAAGTCAAAATCTTACTGCACACCAAGTGTTTAACCACCATTACAAACCAAGGCACAAAACTGAATGTGAAGAAATGCAGTTAAATTTACTTTTATTTCTTTATTTTTTAGTTTCCATAAGCCTTTCAAGTGTGGACAAGATTTTGACTGAAGCAGGTGAGTGCCAACTTAAAAGTAAGAAAAAAATATCTGTAGAAGTGCTAAATTAGGTATTAGCTTTCACATGTGACCTTCGGCCCAACAATCCAAATCCTGTCACAACAGTTGGAGATTGTTTTCTTAATTCAATGTCATCGTGTTTTCTAAAAGCAGGATCACCAGCAGGTCCAATTATTTTTTTTTTAAATCACTGCAAACTGCAGCAGAAATAAGTACAGAGCTGCAAAGCAGTTGGCAGAATATGAGATACATAAAGCAAGGAGGTGGAATTGGGGAGGGTTGGAAAATAACATTATAACCACCATATTAGATGAGTCTATACTTTCTTTTAGGATACTAGATGTGCACTGCACACACCAGCCTGGAAATCTGCTAGAAGATCTCAAAGGAAACTGAAGTTCTCACAGTGGAATACAACTACGGGTCCCAGGAAAATCCTTTGCAAAGTAACCAACGCTCCATTCAAAACTGGTCCCTCGGAACGAACAGCAAGAGGCTGCACGAGTCTGGATGACCCCGTGCGACGTCCATGCCGCCAGAGCAATGAACTCTAACTGGCTTTAAACTATTCTGCAGGTAAATTGCATTGTAAAGTTCAGCTGCAACAATAAGCTTATTTTCTATAGTTAAATAATCGTAACACTATTCTTCCAAAGAAATGACAAAATGAATTTAACTTAATGAAAGAAAAGAAAAAGCAGCAAAATACTTTTGGGGTTCAGCTGACAGATGGTTGAGCAACTCTATGTATACCTGCTCAGAGTACATACTTCTTTATGTACCCATATGAACATACAATGCTATGGAATGTAAAGAAGTATGTATTTTTGGCAGGCATGGAACGACCAGTAAGAGGAAACTAAACAGCTGTTGGAAGAAACAGGTTTCCTTCTTGTTTGAATGACATTCATGTGACAAATCGACTTGCTAAAGGTCAGCTGGTATTGCCAAAATAACGTATACTTATTGCTAACAAATTATGAAACATTAAGTTCTATGAAAGTAGCTAGAAAAAGGTTTGCGTGGATTAAAAAATATTTGTTCTAAACAAAAAATTCAAACATGCAGGGAATGGACGGTTACTAAAACACATTAAGATCACTACAATGCTGCAAAATTTATTACCAGTGTTCCTCAATTGGTGGAGTCTAAACAAATCTTAAAAGCCTAATTATCAAAATGTATTATAAAAAACAAACTGTTACTTTATTAATCACAGCAAGCTCTGTGTACTTAAGATGGTAGTTTTTAAATTAGCTCTACTATAAAATCTTTAGCCTACCAGTAAAAACTAAGACCTAAGCAGAGACAGCTAAGAAATTAAGTCTTTAAGTAAGAGAAGAAGGGACAGACTAAGAGCGCAGTATCATCTGCAATTTTATACATCCAACTTAAGTTAGGACTTTGTCCTAATCAAAGCACTTATTATGCTCACTGAGCCCTTCAGTACAAACTGCAGTGTCAGGTCCATGCACAGAAAGTAACAATACAGAGATTTCTAGACCAGTTGCTAGTCAGCGGATTAAAGCTATTGGCAGATTCCTAAATGAAAGCACAAGTGACACTACTTAGAAGGTAAGTTATTCTGTTTCCAAAGAACTGAATTTAAATAAATCCCAATTTAAAAAAGCTGAGCAGGGAAATACAATTATACAGAATCCAAGAAAATTAAGACTTACACAAGAAATAACAAAGAGAAATAAATCCTACAACAGTTGTAAATTCTAAAAGCAATAAGTAACATATGCCAGCATACTCGGTCCCTGCTCAATATTATATTCAAAAATAAGGAAAAAAATGAGGAAAGATCTCTCTCCTCAACTGGAATAGGAATGGGTATCCACTATTCTTGACAGCAGCCTTCTAAAAGCAGTTGTTACATATGACATGTTCATGATAAGTGGGCACATTTGGGCCATATTAAAAGATTCTAACTGCATCCACGTGCTTACTGAAAAGTCTGGAGGGAGGAAAAAAGGCTCCATACCATTTTTAGATGGAGAATCTTATTTTAAACACCCCGTATAAATCTCACAGAGCTAATATTATAAATAGACAGTTATTTTTAATTACCTGAAACCACAGAATAACATATAGAGAAGGAACATTATATAATTAAAACCACTTTCTTAGGCAAAAAAGCTAATGTTTGTTTGAAAGCTGTTTCTCTTACAAGCAGATAATTCGGCACAAATATAGAGAATCTTAACATTTAAATTAAAGCTATTTTATAGTGGGAAACAAATCAAACCATAGTAGCTCTAAGTGTTCTTATGCTACTGAACTTGATCACACTGAGAAGTGTGATAGACAGGCTTGGTATTATCAACTGAGCTTAATTTGCAGGAAGGTTAATTGTTAAGCATTTACTTATTTTCCTGAAGAGTTCCTGTACACACACCAACAAGCGATTGCTCCTCAATATATAATCAGACCAAGTTTTTAACAGTTTAAACTTATTTTGAAAGGTTTTTGGTAACCAGTCATCATGTTGTGCTTTTTCTTGTCTTTTTTTTGTATAACATTGTAATGCTTCTCTGAAACAAAATGACTGCTCTGAGCAACACAAAAGTTAAAATTACATACTGACATCGCTTCCTGCTAGTTCACTTTAGCATATATCTAAGAATACATACTCAGTCACTCCAAAATGTCACATCCATCACTTAGATCAGCTGTTCAATTTTAACTGAGCACACGTTGAACTTTGGGCATCTGCTGACACAGTTGTAACTCAAACATTTCAACTGTGTGACTGACAGGGATAACAGATGCTGACATTATCAAATGCTACGCAGCTTTTTTTCCATGGCCGTTTTTTGTCCCGATATGGCCAGTACATGATACTGTATTGCCATCCAAAAGCACACTTGAGCAGCTGTATCTGTAAAACAGTTCCTGTGTAACTGGTAAAAATAGAAACTAATTTTATAGCCATCTTCAATGCTCAAGTCCAAGTGACACACCTGCTATGTTTCTATTAGGATACATGGTGTTGGGAATATGTTTACATAAATCTTCTCACCAGCATCAGACTACACAACAAACAGATGCAGACTATACTTGACACATTCACTACCAGTAAATGGCTTGAACAAATGTTGTCACCTCTTTCCCACCACACTCAAAGCTCAACAAGAATTCATCTTGCTAAATATATATATGTGTGCGTATATATAACATTTAAAAATGTAAGCATGATAAGCAAAGAAAATGTATTAAGAAGCCTTAACAAGAATCAGAGAAACCCTCTCTAAAAAAGGAAAAAAAAAAGAAAAAAGAAAAAAGTATTTATCTCATTAAGATTTTTACATATACTGCCAAGGAAAAGAAGAAAAAACAGAGAAAGGGAAACACCTCCTGTTATGTTATATAATCGTTCCTAAAAAGTTAATGCTAACCAGAGATATGGAGGGAGAATTGAAAGCACTTGACATTTATGCTTGTGGTAACCAACTACAGTGTTAAAGCAGCTGCAAAAGGTAACCTGCCAAAAAGAGGCGGAGGGTGGGGGGGAGAGGAGAAGGGGGGTGGGGGAAGAAAGCAGTGGGGAGGGAACAAAATCTTTCTTTTCCAGCACAATTTAATATAAAGAGGTAAAGAAAATTTAAACTAGTCAAAGAAGTTGTAAGAATTAGTTTCTTCTCACTACTCTAGAGCTTTGTTACTGCAGACAGAAAAACAGTTAAAACTGTAACTTGATTTGTGACTCATCCAAAGAGCCTCAAGAAAATGCTCCAAGAAAGAACAAACTTCCTAAGAGTTTTTGGTATACAGCTTTCCATTTTGCCATCTTCAAATTAATGAAACAAGTTAAATAAGCACTGACTAGAAACAAAATGCCTAACTTGTATCAGAAGTCACAGGTTCCTTGCAAACGGTTTGCACAAATAAGGGTTATGGTGAATTACAACCTTCCTGCACTCCAATGCTTTGCTAAAGCTGGTAAAATGGAACCAAATCACCTCTTCAATGGATTTGGTCCCCTTCAACCAGCTGTAGCTATGCATTGATCACTACGAGACTGCTCAGATTTTCAATACTGGAGCCCGTTTCAATATGGTTACGAGCTGTCACACGCTCCTCTCTGCAGCTGTGTTAAGTTCCAGCCAGGCGAAGAGAGAAGGTAACAAAGGACATAGTAAGTTCTGTACTCCAAAGTTTCAAGGTTGTATTATTAGCATTATTTCTAAATAAACAGCTACTGGTGTTTTAATATTCTGTCTTTATTCACTAAAAACTAACCTCATAACACTTACAAGAACATGGGCAAACATTCAAATAAACACATTTTCCAGTGATTTATTGTCTCCCATTCTGTGCCCTCCAGCTCGTTGCCCTTTAAAGAAACACGAACAGTATTTGCAGTGCCCTGTCGCACTGCGCAAATCAAATCTATGGGCAGCTCTCTACTTTTTTCTCCCCTTCCTCCTTGGCCCCCCCCCCCTTTTTTTTTTTTTTTTTAAATACACAGTGCACCAGGGAGGACACTGCATATGGTAGAAACTGTATTTATCATATACATGCTAGGTGTATTATTTACTATTGAAAGATCAGAAGTCTGTCTACAGCCTAATTCACTAATTATAGGTCTGCTCATAGAGATTACATTCCTTCTTCAATTCAGTCTGAATAAAAAGTTGTCTTTTAAGGAATTTTCTCAACATAATATTTTAATGAAGTTTTAAGATGGTGCTCTTTTGCACACAACTTGAACTGAGCTATATTCACTGCCCCAAGTACAAACATGAAGGCAGAGATGGCCTTCAGCATTTTAGAAAATAATTTTACAACTCTTCGTTATCTCACAACTTGTCTTTTTGAGGACTTCCATGACCACAGAGCAAAGTCCCTCTATTTTCATTAACACTAAACATTTGAGAAAGCCCAGTGCTCAAAGAGGCTGCTACAGATAAAAACTCACTGCTGAACACCTGCAAAACTAACAGGCAGAGCTACCAAATAACACCGCAAGCACTGGAAATCACAATTCCATTTGTGGAATCCAAACTCCTATTTGCCAGTATATGAACACGTATGAACCCTGCACCTTGCCTCAAAATACTCATTTTTCAGTTTGGAGTCTAACAAAATTTGTTACTCTGAAGAACTGATTGACAGAAGAGATTTTGAATGCAAGGAGCTCCAAGCGCAGCACACGTCTACGATGCTAACTGCAGTGTGAATAAAGATCCGTTCACAAGATCTAATGCAATTTTTAAGTTAATTGTGGCAACAGATATGAAAATACACCCACGCTTCACAGTCATGTCTTCAGTTCAGAAATCTGAAGTCACAGGTTTATGAGTAAATTGAACTCTACCAAATTTTGGTAATGTGGGAAATACACAACCAATCTGCACAAAATCCTTAAGCTTTGCTTTCCCCTTCCTGTCTGAAAAGTCTCACTAATACAGAGGGGGTGAAGTTTGCCAAGCTTTAAGATCCACACTACTTGAAAACCACCCAAGACAAATTTTAAGTAATATGCCTGAGTCAGCTAAAAATCATTGATGAGAAACCACGTATTAAGTAAAATCACAACTTGTCACTATATTTCACTATAAAATTCTTATCTCTAGGTCCCATGCACCAATTCAAGCTTACCTACAGCATAAACTGAAGAAGTTCCACTTAGACTCAATACTATTATGGCAGCATAAAAATCAGAAGTTCTGTTTCTGCATCAGTTCAAAGGTTTAAACAGAGGCAAGTTAATGCAAGGAGGGAATAGAACCCTGACAAGGTGCTTCCCAAAACACACTATCCAACTTCTTCTGGAATGCATTGCCAAACTGTCACAAAAGATCCAATATAAGGGGGGGGGGAGCTACTTAAAAGAAAAATAGCAAATTATTTCAATATTTATCTGTGATACCCAAGAGTTCAAAAGTTGAATTAAATTTATTTTAATCTTTAAATAAAAGGGGGGGAGGGTTCCAAGGGCTCTCTTCAACACAATTTGTGTGTGTGTATCGGGTTTTCCTGCTGTTTCTTTCCCCCTCCCCTCGTAGGTCCCTCTTCCTACTGCTAGCAAAGGCCAGAACTCAGAAGCAGAGTATGGGTTACTCCCCTAAAATCAAATCAATTTTGAATACTCATTTGATCTTAAGTGTAAAAAATTGTATAGAGATCTAGTTCACTATTGAGGTATCTAAGCATTCAGTAAATGCACTTTTCTTCTCATTAATCAACAGAAATTGCCCTGTTTTGGACATGGAATTTTACTCATTTATGTATATTACTTTTATATATTACTTACATATCTATGATTCTATGATGATACTAGACCTGATTTTATTCTCATAGATTAACATACACATCCCTACTGGTCAAATGGCACTCAACTGAGAAGGAGAATTCTACAGTAGAAAACCAAAACATTTCATGCAAATTAAATTCTGAATTCTCTACCATATGAAAACATAATACTACTTAAGTGTTGTTAGAATGACAAAAGCACAAAACAAATTATGCCTCAAAAATCAGCGTTCTCATAATGAGCTGTTATATAAAACTTGAAATAAGAAACTCCTGCTACAAATATTATAGAGGGGGAAAAAAAAAAAATCAAATGTTTCTTATACAAGCACATGCCATTTAACATGGCAGGCCTATATTTACTTTACAGCTGCATGTTATCTTTAATAATTATTCACCAGTAATTACTTTTAAAAACTCAAAGCCTCCCCCAGTTCTAACATTCAAGATAGGCTTTGTAAAAGCGTTTCAACCTATCTCAAAATCTTACTCAGTAACTTATTATTTGGCAAAACATTTATTTGCAGTAATTTCATTTTCACCTGCTATATGGAATTTCCCAGGAATAGGCAGACACCTAAACACAATATTAAACCAATCAGACAAGTTTCATTTAAGCATGGCTACCCAGCTGCTAGCCATTCCAATAATGTCTGCCTAAGCAACATCAAAACCCAAGACATGAAAGTATACAAAAGTTTAATGATCATTTCAAAGAATGCCATAATTCTACCCTCTCCCCTTTTATTATTTTAAAAACAAAATAATCTCAAAAGACAAATCTTACCTAGGATTTCCTCGCAGCGCTGCATGGTGCAGCGCGTTGAACCCGTTGTTGTTGGTGATGGTTACGTCGGCCCCAGCCTCCAGCAGCACCGCCAGGATGTCATCCCGCTTCTTGCTTATCGCGTCATGGAGGGGGGTGTCCCCTTCAGAATCCTAAAGCCAAAAACAGCTTTCATTAATTTTCACATGCATGAGGAAGATGTTGTGACAGCATGGGCTCCTTCCCCAGCTCAACCTGACTCCTCACACGTAGTCCTATTCAGGTGTTAACTACCACATTATCTGATCCTGGTAGTTGCCTCCCTCCTTTCTTCCCCCACTCGGACATTAACCATCAGTAACAATCCTGATGGGGAGATAAGGCTAACTGTGTGTACACCAGCCAACAGTCATTTTTGAACTTAAAGAATGACTATCAATCACCTTATCCCTTAAATATGGGGACAGCCCGAGGGCCCATTGAGCTCTCCTTGCATTGCAGCCGAGATCTCCCCTTGAGCAGGGATGCCTCTCAAGGACACTCCTCAGGGTTGAGAGATACTTCCTACTACAGATTTGTGTAAGTGACTATAGTATGCTTCTCTTTTTGAACTTGTAAACTTTATTTTGTAACTGTGCACAAATCCCTTAGACATAAACTGTTGACCAGGTCTGGGACTAGGACTGGATCCAATCGCACCCAGGCTCCTCTCAGAAGGAGTTTGGAAAGCAAGGGGTTCCAATCCAAACCTTGTGACCCAGTGGGAGGGTGTTCTTGGTAATTCTGTGTGTATCTTGAACCTCCATAGAGTAAATACTAAATAACCTTGCCATAGAATCTCGTGAAACCATTGTCATTACCAATAAAACCTATTCCTATTTCTTTCCCACGAGTGCATTGTGACACTCACCCCCACCACCACTCATTCTGTGACAGATGCTGCTTAAATGGCACTAGGAAAAACAACTGCACAAATACAAAGCACTTCCTATCCAAAAGTGTAGCTACGCTGCAGAGCTCAGAGCAAGTTGCTTCTCATCTTGCTCTAGTTTTGTGGACGCTGGAGTAGCTGTGCCCACCTAGAGCTATAGCCCTCCAAAGCTGCACTAGCACCAGAGATCAAAACCAGGGCCCTGGAAAGGCTTCTGCACTGTCAAGGGCACCTGCTTCTCTACGTCCCCTGTGCGGACTGGGCTGCTGTTCAACACAAAGTGGCTCCAGCACGAGAGGGCGGTCACAGCCACAGGGAAGAGATGGGTCAGGCAGGTAACTTTGTGCTATGGGGGTGAATTTTGAGCCAGCAATTAACTATTTAAAAGACAACACCAAAAAAGACTATATGGAATAAAAAAAAAAAAAAAAAAAAGCAGGATCAAAATAAGGTGCTCTCCCAGCAATGCATTTAAGGCGATTCTGTTGTTTTAACAGGTGTAGACCATTTGCCAGGGAACAAAAGCCGATGTTTAAGTAACACAAAACATTCAAAGCTTAGTATTTTTAAAATATTTAAGCTTTTTATGACTAATACTATGACTAATGATAAAACATTATATAAAGCATACATTTCAGTAGATAATTCAATGGGCAAAGAACTTATGTTTTAGCTTGTGATATTTGCATTTTTTATTTTTTATTTATTTATTTTTTTTTAAAAAAAACCCTTTCCAATAAGGGAAAAATATTTACTATTCCTGGAAGCAACATGTATATTACTTATCCAAAGGCCCAAACATTCAGGCTGAAAAGGAATGTTCTGCTACAAACAGCAACATCTATTTAAGTTTATTTATTGCTACACAGGAAAATTCTCTAGGTTTATGCTTCCTGCAAACTTCTGACACCATGTAAGTCATGAAGATTTTTGTCAGTGCCACTGACTCAGCTGTCAACTGAGAGACTCTGGAATTGAACATTTTAGGAATATACTATGAAAAGGAATCTTTACAATATTTACAATGAGAATCACAAATTGCCAAACAAGAAGTGTCCAAAAATGGAAACAGTTTCAACCAGCCTGCCAAAATGAAATTAAGCCATTTTTATGCAGCTTAACTGACTGTATGACTTGAATTTACTGCTTTTAGACCAGCACATGTTTTTGTTTACATAATGAACTTGCTTGAGAAGTGGGCGCACTGGCCAATTAACCTCCAGCCACACTTCAATTTGACACATGGCCTGTGCTCAGACCCACAAGAATCGATCAAGCTTCCTTCAGACAGGATCTGAAAGTCTACTAATTGCAAAGACAATTACATTTTCCAGGCAGAGTTTCACTGCACCATTACACTGAACTTAAACCAGACTGCTATCAAGAGTCAAAACATCCACTGAGGTTATCCACATAGCATACGTCAGGGATCGTACATATATATATATATATATATATGTATGTATATATAGAGAGAGAGTGTATATATATATATACACATATATATACGTGTGTATATATAGAGAAAGTGTGTATACATATACACACACACATATATATAGAGAGAGAGAGTGTGTATATTGCATGTATTGTGCCCACACGCCCTTTATTGAGACAATACATCAAAATCATTTTCAGATCTCATCTTTAACCAACAGCAACCAGGATCTGGATGGATGTTAGCTGTCTGAAAGCTCAACCTTGGTAAAAGTCAAGACAGTGCCTACAAAGGCAGGTAGAAAATACATAAATCCTTCTACTCACTAATTTTTAGAAAATTTGCTCATCTTGTGTTACGTGAATATACGCCTTTAAAATATTATTGAACTTTAAATTACAGAGAAAGAGAGATGCGAATATGTTATTGCAGTATATCTGGATTAATCTGCAGGGAAAGTTATTACAGATAAGTAGCCCGTGAAAATGTCAGTATAAATTGGTAGGATACATCAGGCACCTATCTAGGTGTCAAGCAAATAAATCAACATAAGAGCATTTTTCTTATTGGTCACCTGTTGTAGCAAAGGCTGAGACAGATAACCCTACAAGGTCTATTCCTTTAATTTTTGTCTTACATTTATCAGCTCCATCCAGCATCCACACACAGCCAAATCGTATCATTCAAGAGCTAAAAAGTAAATCCAGATCAACATTTACTTTACCTGGAGGCTAGGATGGCAGCCGAAGTCCAGCAGAGTCTTCACGACTTGCAGATGGCCTTTATTAACAGCGATGTGAAGCGGGGTCTGCCGGCGCTTGTTGCGGGCATTAAGGTCTGCGCTGCCTCTGTGCAAAACCTCTATGACGGCCCCCTCGTCGCCAAATGCTGCGTGATGGACTGCCCTGTCCCCATCCTTGTCCTGAAGCAGAAACACTAACGTGACCCCATTTCCTTCACATGTAAATACAGATTTAAACTGAAACATAACACATTTTTTCTTGTCGTTTGAGGGAATTCAATCAGGCAATTAAGATATGATTCAAATACTGAGCAAATAATAATAATGAAAAAGATTTATTCTCTAGCAACAGAGGATGAAAAGCCTGTTGCCACTGAAAACAAGCGTATATACTCTATTCAGCTACAAACATATATTCTATGACACTGGTATTTATCTCACGCAAGTTTGACTCTGAATCTATGCAGGATGCCTTCATCAGGAACTTGGATGGATTCATTTCTTTACTGAAAATAAGCACTGGCTAAAAAATCCTACCACCACCAAAAGTTACAGATTCCCAATCACCAAATAAGACAACAGAAGTGTTTTGCTTTTATAATCAGGCTCTTTCTTTTTTTTAATCAAGGGTTATTGTGTATTTAGCAAATACACAATAAAGAAAGAAAGTTTTTCAAAGGAAATCTAGGATTGTGGCTGTGGAAGTAGTTCTGATTCTATGATAATTCACAGCTTTAACCCACTTAGTACATTCAGTTTGCTTTGGTTTTATACAAACTGAGAATTAAGTTTTGAAAGTCTTAAATCTGTTAATTAACCTTATTCTAACATCCACAAGTGGACTGGACAACATGAAATATACTTCAATATTTATCAAATATATATATGCATATATAAAATGACAGCATGCAAAAGTGAAAAGTAAAATGGAAGATATATAGCATATTTCATTGCTGTAATAGCTTGCATAAGTGTTAGTCTAATCAAATTTATGTGCGCAGTGGAATGCTGCTAGATATTCGTAAAATTTAATTTTGACAATACTAAAAGTGCTAAGCATGTAAAGCCATGATTGATCAAAGGTGCACTGGATTTCATAGAATCGCTCTTGGAGAAGTTTAATTTCTTGCTTAATTTTCTTTCATTTCAGCACTTTTTTTTCCCTTGGGGTTATTTTAATTATACATAATACACATTTCTAAAGCACTTTGATATCAATGCAAGAATGAAGAGTTCTCAGGATAAGTTCTATTTGCACAGAAACGTAACAACGAAACTGTTTATCATATCTACAAAATGTAAGATGACATATCTGTTAATTCTCAAATCAGTCTTTCAGAAAATATGAATTTCTCTAATAAGGACTGTCATGACACTAAACCTCAATAACTTTTGATGACAAAACATTTATGTTTATGTCTTCCATGCCAACTCGTGCTACTGAAGTACCTTTCAAGATGGCAAGATTCCATCACAGGTTCACCTAAAAAGCAAACTGCCAGAAGACAACAAAACATGCCTACTCAGAAGGGGAAAGGACCAGAAATGGGAACTTCTCCCTGTATTTCTCTGCTAGATATATTGAACACTGCTGGGTGAAAATTTACTGCACTGCAGTTAAAATACTACAGCATTTCTTTCTAGAAAGCATTTCATTTCACAGGTGAGGTTTTGTCTATTCGCATTTAGAGTCTGCCAAGTACACTGGATATGATTTTTTTTTTTTAAAGATACTTCGTAGTACTTTACATATCCTAACATATTGCAACTTTGAGACACAAAACACAAAATTTATGAACAGTTAACACACTTAAAGCACATGCATTATTGCCCACTAGCATCGAAACAGGTTTCTTGGGAGCTAAATCCCACTGGGCAGTCCTTCTACAACAGAAGTTCTTCCAAACACAGCAGTTCTTCCAAATGGAATATTATATATAACATAATTTATGTTAACATATCTAGGAAAAAAAAAGACCTAACAGCTAATTAAACATTCATCCTAAGACTAATACACAAGTCTAAGTATTAAAACACTATATATTTCTATACAGACCAAAAACATGGTCAGTGTCGTCTGTATAGACTGACACTCACTAATTGCTGGGAAGTCTAGAAAGCTACATATTGTTACCATGTAATACAGTGCCCATAGGGACTCTCTGACCTCCCACCCTGACAATGTTTTCTGACTAAACAGAGGTAACCTGCAATCAACATTTAATTTCTAGTCATATCAGCATAAAGCAGCCAAAGCTATGTCAGGACCAGTCACAATGAATATAAACAATCTGCAGCAGTGACTATAAGCGTAAGTGTACAAAGGCTAGCTTGAACATAGCAAAAATAAAGATTTTTATCCATTTCTTACACGCCACAGACCACACCAGTGAAATGGCTAAACTTTTGCACTCTGCCTGCTGGGGCAGTTCTGCAGCATCTTCACATCAGTGTTTTGTAGGCAGCTGACATGTTCTAAAGCCTAAACTTTTTATCACGTAACTAATTTACAAACATCATCATCATTTAAACAGTTCAACGTTACATGAAAAAGGTTTGAGAATTCAAACAAAATCCTTAGATGTATTTGTTAATGCTAGCATTACAATACTATCATTATCATGATATTACGATGATGGGAATGCTTACAGTTCCATTAGTTAGTTATTATTCCCAAGCCATTCAAGGAGTGGATTGCACTTCACTCTAATGTCCCTAATTCCATTCTTACAGTAGCAGAGAAGGCAGCAGTGAATTCCTTGAGTGCAGCTTGGGTACCACAATACAGATAAGAAGAAGCTTAGTGTAGTTTTTAGCAGCCTACGGTATATAGTGCAGTGAAAGTTCTATTTCTAAAATCAAGTCACTTCACAAAGCAGACCCCAGTAAGCATGCACAGCATAAAACTTAATCCATCCTTACCATTCAGTAAGAAAATCTTTATGAACTAACGATGTTTTTATGAATGTAAGAATAATCCTAGCACCAAAGGTTCTGTCATCACTCCATTAATGTACTAGCATGTTATAACCAGAGCCAGGGATGCAAAATGGGACTCTGTTTTGACAGAAGGCCAAAGGCAATATGCTGCCCTGCTGCATTCTCCTACTGACATGAGCTAAAGGAAATTAACAACAGACTTCAACCAGTACAAGCAGACATAAGCTTACACAGTTCTATGCTACTAGAATAATATTTCACATTATTAAAGGTGTCAAAGAAAGAATATTGACTTTAACAGTACCGGTAGGATGCTGGTGTGGGAATATAATCACACTACAGTTTTTCTCCTTCTCTGACTTTTAAAGAACTATAACCATAGTCTACAGTACTTTTGTTTCTATGTATCTGTGTACAAACACGTATGTATGTGTGCATATACCAATAAAAATAAATAAAATAGACATTTCATTGAAAAACACAAGAGGGAACAGGAGAAAGACTCAGACAGAAAAAATAATAATAATGCATTCAGTACGCAATACTTCCCCCCATTCCTTATAACAAATTCAAGATAGGTTTAAAGACTGTTTCCACAAAAGCTATATTCAGAGAAAAGTGTTGTATAAGTGAGGTAATAATGTTGTTTCCCAACATTTTTAATTTCTCTTATCTTTCTTGTCTTCCTCCAAGAGAAGAAAGAAAAAACAATCCTCAGTTTGTATATATAATACTATCAAGGAGGCCACAAGTTGAAGCTTATTATTCAGCTAACACAAAAGCCAAAATAAGTCCTGTGCAATTCTCAAGACTTAACAGAGAACATTTAACAGTTTACAGTGTAAATCATCAAAAACAGCCTAGCTGAATTACTACCTAAGTCCACAGAGTGCTGGAAAGGAACTCCAATAGAACTATGAATCCTGCACATAGGAAAGCTTAGAGCTTAAGGGGACAAAAAGTATTTTTAAATATTTAAGTTACCTCTGCTTCCACATCCACATTCTGTTTCAGAAGCAACTTTAAAATGTCCACATGGCCATTCTGACTAGCTGCTTGCATAGCTGTGTGTCCAGCACACTGGCCATTCACCTGCAAGCATAGAAATGATTTGAGATAACTTGCAACAAAAACATATACATATGAAACACTATAGTGGTTTAAGAGTACTAGAAAAATAAGCAAGCCGCATGCCTTGGAAGTAGGAAATGAACAATTTCTACATGGTTGCCTTTCTGACACAGAGATGGATCTATTAGGTCTGCTCTATTTCAGTTCTACACTACCAGCTAGATTAGAGGAAAGCAGCAAAACAATTATATAATTCTGAGCCACAAAAACTATTGAAACCATCTGTTATCTGTAAGAATAGTAGTAATTCTTTTTTTTTTCTGTTTTGGCAAGAAAAACATTTGATTATGATTTGTTCATGATTCATGATTTGATTATGATTCCCCGAATGAAATTATAGATTTATTAACATCTCCTTTAGACATCTCACTACTAAGTGAACAGGCAGATCAGGAGAGGGATCTGACAAAGAACGGATTAGAAAGATCTACTACCTAGCTAAATCTACCAAGCAAAAGAATTACCTTCCTTGTTCATATCCCCTCAAAACAAAAGATGTTAAAGCCCCTCACTAACTGTGGGTGTTCCTTGCTCCAACTCTAGCAGAGAGAAACCTGCTATTTTAATTCATGTCATGGAACAGCATACAAAAACTGCCCAGTGAAAATGGGTGTAAAACTATTTTTCAGAAACATGCCCTGGCATGTTTAATGGAATAAGAAATGGAAGAAGAGATACTGGGACCAGCTGTAATTAGTTCTGTGAAGACACTCTGCTGACTGCAAGGAGATGCTACAACAGCTTCAGTTTCTTTAGTGTTACTATTCTCCAAAATAGTGCACTCACATCCACATCTGGCCTCTTTAGCAGGTCTTCCACTTTAGCAACATCTCCATTGGCAGCGGCTTTAACCAGTTCTTCATTGAGATCTCCAGATTCTTGGGTTTCAAACAACTTCTTCAATAGCTGGGACAATCTCTCTATAATTATTAAACAAATGATAATTAAGCCTGCAATTCTAATGAAACAGCAAAATAACAGCTAATCTGTTACGTTTCTAAAGGATGTAATAACCACATAATAATAAACACCATAAAATGGCACCCTTAAGTTACCATTCAGTTCTGAGTAAGTGCTCTACCTCACTAACCCTCACATAGTTGAGACTGCCACATCGAATGCTTAAGAACAAAGATTTAACCACAAATAGGCAGTCTACAAGAAAACATAAATAGAGGAAGAAAAATTAAAGAGTTTACATGTGTATCAGATATCTTACTCTTACAGGTTAACTTCGGATATATCCTCTCCTCTGATCTGAAACACCAAGTCACGTTATCCTTCTAGATAGCTTTATAGACGCTGCAATTTTATCTCTTTTACAGAAAATTCACTGCATATCTTCTTCAAACACAGAATCCTAAGAAAAAGTCTGACCAGTCATGTAGAGAAAGCATGTGTTCCTGGTTTAACTAACTTATGAAATAGCCAAGAGACCATAAAATAAACACAGGATAGTCTTTCTGCCTCATAAGAGATGAATTAGATCAGGTTCGACGAAACAGATTAGACATATCAACATATATTTTTAAAGCCTATTGTAAATAGCCAAAGAATGTTTAATTAAATTAAAACAAACAAACAAACAAAAAAAAAAAACATGAACTACAGTTTGAAATAAATCCCTGACTTGAGCTTGCAATCAAACACTACCATTAAAACATGAAAAGAATAACTTGTTTGCTAAGCCCTTCTCATGTCTTGGTCCTTATTCCAATCTAATCTCTCTTTTAATCATTTCAATTTTAAAGCCTTTAGAGCAAACCTCCAAAGACATATTTATATTCTGTAGCCAAATAGAAGCCTCTATTCCATTTGCAGCTTTTGCATAATACACATACTATATACTTCCCACAAGTTTTCCTTTATTTAAGTGTAATATTGGCTTAGACAGACCCCAAGTCTGACTATTATTGCTACATACAAACTGCATACTAGTAGCCATCAGTTTTTAAACACAAATATTTGTCATGAACTTATTACCGACTACCCTTCAAACTTACCACCCGATGCATTGCTTATAGCAGATCCTGCTGATGCAACTTTTGAGACAGCTGCGGGGTTGTATGTCCAAGATGTCCCACAAACCTCTACCTTTAAGTCACTGTCTGAATAGATCTGCTGAACACGACCAACTTTACCTAAAGTCTGCATTGAAGAGTCAAATGAAAATAATATTAAAATTAAATACTTATAAATCAGAACATTATAACAAGAAACTAATTTTAATATGTCAGCTTTAAAACAGTACTATCATTAACACTTCTGGATGCATTTCATCAGCCTGAGCAAATTACAACATCTGAACAAGTTTTACTCAGTGTTTAGTGAAATACATTTCCTGTAGTTTAGAAAGTGTCATCTCAACTCCTACATCCTCTGGGTATTTTTAAAAGCCATATTGAGAATTATTATGCAAGTTTTACCATCACTCAAACATATAACTACTTACGGGAAGCATTGCTTCAGCCCACTCTCCATGACCTCTCTGAAGAAGCTTGATCCTCTCCAAGTCGTAACACACTTGGACAAGGTCACCCACTTGAAACTGAGAGGTTCCTCCTTCTGCACCTTGAGCAGCATCTCCACTTCGGACTACATTGGCTTTGGTGAGAACAGCTGGGTTAAATGTCCACCTAAAACAATGAGGCATTTAAAATGTATTTTAAATATGCAATATACTTAAAGGTCATCTACTGGATAAGGTTCTTGTATGCCTAGCAGTCTTCTGTGATTAGATACTATGATCTAGTTCTTCTTAATTGGTTTTTGCCCATAAATTTGTTTGGGAGTCACTAGCTGAATAATGCAAGGGCAGGACAAACACAGGATATCGCCCCATTCCCTCACAGTTCAGAAACTGCTGTACCAACCATAACATTCTTCAATCAAATGCATGGCATTGACGCAACTGATTTTTTTAACCAAACAATCCTCATTTTTACTATAGATTTTACTGGTTTAGAGGCCTTAGCTGTTTTTATGTTGGGTTATATTCTAATACATAGCAAGGTGGTCTGCCCTTTACGTGCCACTGGGTCTAAGGTTGACTATATCCAACTAATCACACTAGCTCATCAAGCTTCAAATCTTAACTCACTTGCAGAGAGTAGTTTTGACACCATCTTCCCCAGCATTTCCCGTATTTGCACAAACTAACGTTCCTCTAAAGAATACAATGCTGGGTGTGCATCAAACCAAGGGCTATATATGTACACAGCAGATCATAGGTCACTTTCCTGAATGCTCACATGCATTGTGGCTACTATTCCCCTTGGAATCATGAGATTGTAATTACAAAGAAAAATTCTATTTTAAACATTATTTTTTGGAAGTTGTATACCCCACTTTTTTTTGAGATTCAATTTTCCCTAAGTGTGAGATGCAGCAAAATTCTTTTCACACTAAGGTGTTTTTAAAAGTACAGAAATTTTCTATAACAGGTAAGTCCTCATTACACAGTGCAGAAGGAAGGAAATTCTGAAGGAAATTTTGATAGACCCAAACAGGAGAAAGTTTCCGGAGCCAAGCCATCATAAGTGTTGAAGAAAGTGTGCGAGAAGGAATGATGAACAGTGTGTAACAAACCTGTTGCCACTTGGATACTGTACTACTATGTCATGATCCTCATCAATGCCACAAACCGTTCCAGTTGTTGTCAAGGTTTCAAACATGCCGTCTGTCCATCCTCCATGACCATGCTGCAAAGACTGTACAATTTCTAGATCAAGGTCAATGTTGACAAGGTCACCAATTTGCAGCCCACCTGGATTTCTGTTACCATTTTGCTCACCTAAAAGAACAGATAGAAAATGTCCATAAGACCACAGTAACAAACCCAGTCATCTAAAGAATAAAAATTAATTTCTCAAGCAGAACTAAATAGCCACAAGACCTCTTGAAAAACTGCACTGGCCAAGAGCAGAGAAAAAGAACAGGGTAAAAGGAATTTGTCACCCTTGAGTTTTCTATGTGAGCAGCAATTAAAGCAGTATATAGTAAATGGCTCTGATAAGCCTCACAGTGGCTTGTAAGATAGCAGCAACTACCACAAACCGCTAAACATTTAGAAATACATAAAAGCTTTTATAGTTTTAAGAGACTCCTCCTTATAGTTTTAAGACACTCACGCAGTGTCATCTATCCATTCAGATCTGTAAAAATGCAGAATGTCCACTGAAGGTAGTTTTTTTGGAATTTGGTCAATCTCTGAATGTAGAAAAGCAAACAGTGGTCATTTAGGAGCTAGTCTTTTGCTAATTAAGAAAGTAATTAATCCTTTAAGTAGGGAGAAAGTTACATATAAAGAAAAAAATGCCTATTTGTGCAGAAAACTTCCCTGGACAGTGTCTAGTGTCATCCACAAAATTCCAGAACTGCACAGATTAAGTTGGTGCTTCAGTTTCTCAGGATTCTGTTGAATGAAAACTCTACTTTAAACCCCACTGCTCTGCCAATTTGCTGTCACCTGTAGACTTTCTGGGATTGCATTTTTCTTATCAAAAGTCACCAGTGAGTCATTCCACAAAATTACCCCCAGTATTGATCCCTGACTTGACGCTATTCTGTTTTACTCAGATCCCTGCTAGAATATTATTTGCACTCTGCTTTGAATACCGCCAAGCTTTAAAGATAATTCTTGAGTTTTGAATGAGTTACACAAATAAACTCACAGCCTGAACACATCTCTGACCTGTCCTTAGATAACAGGGAGAGAGGTTATAACACGACGAGATTAGAAAGACACAGGATAACTTGATAAGAATGATACTAAACCTCTGAGACAGAATTTTCACCATCATCTCAAGCTAGCTTAATATAATGGAAGGGGAAGAATTTATAGTAGAGCCTCCAGCTATCTTTACTGGCTATTTTTTATACTTCCAAATACTGGATCACCCTAAAAGTTACGTGTACAAAACGCATGCCTATAATCTTAAACACAAATTCTATTTGATTATTGCTTTACTGGAAAAAAAAAATTTCAGCTGATGTTAAAGATAACATGATGAATAGCATGCAAGCATGTCCTGGAGGATATAGGCCATAAGAACCTAAATTTACCCATGTAGTAAGGCACCAGAATATGCTCATTCATGCTGGACTAAATTAATTTTAAATACAAATACAAAGATCAAAGTATCTCAACTTCTTAGTTCTGAACAATTAATCTATTTAATAGTACAGCACCAAATGACCCCTTGGATGATTTCTTTTTCTTCCATCTCTTCACCTATACTGTCAAAAATAAATAATGCCTTTAGGTCACACCTCATATACACGTGCAAGAAATTAGAACAGACCAACAAAGAGAGAATGCTCATAACTTTAGCAAAGGCAGTATCATCAGCTAACTTTCAATGCATCTAAGTATAACAGGAAACACAAGAAGAAAAAACTGTAGTGTCCTATTTTATGATCAGGTCTTTTACCAAGGAAATACAGATAATTATTAAGAACTTTGCTTCTGTTTATTTATTTATTTATTTTTCTTCCTGCCTGATTCATAACAATATGTTATTTTACAGTAATACTAGTGTAAGTCATAGTTCAAATGTTTTATGTTCAAATATTTTCTGTTTAAGATCATGTACACAACACTTCATTGAGCATGTCTGAATATTTAATAGTCCTATCAGGATGCACAGATGTGCTTGGTTGCTTGGAAAAAATAGGGCACACAAGGCATGTGGGAAATGCAAGTTTTCACTTAATACTTAAGAAGTCTCCTGCTGTCCACTTGGCACACTGACAACAGACACATCTAGATAAAATTTATATTTTACCATTTGTACCATTTGTATTGCATGATAAAAGACATCCCTTTAAAGGTGGTTTAAAAAGGAGACAGAAACCCAGGCTAAGTATAATTAACACAAACCAAGATACATTTTCTTTATCTGCAACTCACCTAACACAGGACAATGGTCCCTGTAGAAAGAGCCTCCTTTTGCATCTTGGACACATTTCAGGTCAGACTAGGGAAAGAAGTAAAACAACTTTAGTCCTCACTGGCTGAATCTCCAGGTTACAGAGCTCAGTGAAACCAGAACTGAAATAGACCCAGTTAAGAAAGGCTGAAAACTAAACACACACAAAACATGTCCGATAAAAAGGTAAACAATCTCTAATACTTTTACAAGCAGTCAGCCTTGGCATTCACAAGATTTAATAACCCTTAGCAATATAGAAGGCTTTACAGTAATGCTTCATAAAGTATAAAATGTTTTTAACTCAAAACGGTTATTAGAATAAAGCAAAGTTTTCTGCATTGGTCTGTCAGCACTGCTCCCTTCAAAAATAAAAAAGCACACTAATGCAAATAAAGCAAAAATAACAAAAAAGCATGTGTAGTGCTTGATGCCACAGCCTTTCATGTACAAGTAGCATTTAAGTCTTGGCAATGCTGTCCTTCTGTCCCACATCTTTTCCAAGCAGAAACAAAAATTTTAACTTAGAGATTAACATTTGGCACCCACACTCTAAAATTTGAAGAGTTTCCTATAAAATATAGGGAGTATAACACTATGATTAAATAATAATCATAAAAAGTTAATACAGCTCTTCAAAGAGAACAGTTCTAGAGACCAGGCCTCTGGGAAAATTCTGCTCTGTATTACTTAAGCAGCAGCAGTTTCAAGCACAATAACCTGCCATAAAGCCAGCAGAGCTCCTATAGCTCCCCCTTCCTATATTTCTCTCAGGAAAGCCTTTAAGCCGAGCAGCTGCAGCTGGCGCTACCCTCCAGGGAACAAATCTCTCTGAACAACGGGCAGTTTGTCCACAAGAGGACGTGGGAGGGGAAAGAAAACTTAGGAAACTTTGCTGAACGTCAGGGGACACTGGCAGGGGGTGAGGTAGGAAAAAGGGCACAGGTGATGGGTGTGATAAAAAAAAAAAAAAAAATCAACCAAAACATTTTTTTAAAATCATTTCTTATTTTTCCTGCACCTGATATTTATTTGGACATTATCCTCCTGCAAAAGGATGAAAATGAAACCTCTCAAGCCTTCCCAGGCTCCAAGATACTGATGAACGCAACGCTACTTTACTTTCAGTGCTTCTAACTACTATTTGGAGCATCGCCTGAGCTATGAAGAACATCAAGGCACTTTTTAAGATACTAGTTAACAAAGCCAGACCAAAATAAGGAGATTTAGCTGCACTTCAAATTCAGCATCATTCAGCACCCAAGCAGAAGGGCTGCAACAAAATGCTGCCACCCTGTGGGCAGGTGCCGGGTCCAGCTGGGCCAAGGACCAAGCTCTGCTGACCGCCCCGGATGGCAACCTGATTCATTAACTCGGGCTAAGGGGGATTTCATTTGCCTGGTGTCCCCGAGCACAAACTCTTCGTGCTGTGCAGCAACCAGCTGTCTACGTAAGAGTCAAGAAGGGCTATAGATGTGAAAGGTATTTTCACAGACAGAGAGCAGCAGATACTTAACAGCTCTCCTCACGAATGGGCAAAACTTGGGCACAAGATCAACAGGGGTTACAGCAGGTGGTAGTGTACAGTGCAGACTGATGTCTAAACCTGGCAGCAGCAGGAAGAAAAAAAGCCATCAATAACAATACAACGGATTTTAAGTTATAGCCCATTAATATTCTGTAGTAGAAATGACCAGAAGGCAGATTAAAGCAGCTTAAACTTTACACAAAGACAGACCCTCCAGATCCATGCGGATAAGTCTGCTCCTCCTTTTTACCCGGCTGCATTATGCACTAAGAGCAGTTTATTTCTGCAGTAAGATATATCTGGCTGCAAAACAAAGCAGTAGCTTGATGTCCAACCTCAGCTTCCTATCTGTCTTCCTTTCATTTGTATGCTGGAGTCCAAGTTGGATGAAAATTATTTCAGCAGAGAAGAGTCTAAGAACTGAAGGAAGGCAGAGCGGTTTTGGGGAGGGGAATTAAGGGGGCTATCAGGTTAGCAGCCACGCAGAGCGCGTGGCGGCGCAGGCCGAGCGCGCAGGAGGGCAGCGCTGCCCGACCCAGCCCGTGCGCCGCGCCTGCCGCTCCCGCCCTCAGCGCGTCGCGCTGCGCCTCACGCCACACAGCTGCTCCGCGCTGGTTTACGAGTCTCCCCGCATCTTCCGAAAGGATGGAAGGGACGGATCGTTTGGAGGAAACGTACCGAGAGCCAGAGGAAGTTAGAATGCGAATTTTAGACTCTCAGTGGTACTGCACGCAGAGGGAAAAAGAAAGCTAACAACTGTGAGGCCAGGTGTGAATACACAAAGATGAAAACAAAACTTAGGTTTACATAGTAATTCAATGGGACTATTTTTCATTCAGTAAGAACAGAAGACGATGCTTTCCAGAAACAGAGCAAGCTGTAGAGTTTGTGCAATCTGGGCCTACTTAAAGAAGAGACAGAAGTCCCCGTTGGGCAGGAAACCATAACCTCAAAGCTCAAGGAACAGTGTGAGCACAAACACTCCACAGCAGGAACTGCAAGTCAGTAGCTGATCCATATGAAGAGCAGATCATAAGGGTTTTTTTTGCTTGTTTTGTTGTTTTGTTCTTGCATACAGCAACTTTCCTGCTGACATCTACCTTGGGACCTCACTGAAAAACTCACTGTGCTCCAGCAGGAGGCGGCCGGATTGCACAAACACCACGAGCGTCTGAGCCAAATGGGAAACCCGGAGGAGATGCCAGTTCACTTGGACACGCCAGCCAATTACACCATTGAAGAAACAGGTGCAGTTTCATCATCATAAAAGCTTCGCAGAATGAAAAAAGGAACATTACAGTAATGTCAGCAGTGCTGGCAGATGGTATAGGAGTGCCATAATACGTGACCTTGAAAAGTAAGACTATGCCAAAGTAGCAGCTGCCTACTGGATTAACTAGTAAGTTATTACTATCAATATGGAATACCATCCATCAAAACCAGGGATGGAGGTCTGCAGACTCACTCAGGAGGCTACTAAGAAAAAGAAGAATGTTTGTTAGATGCACTGGAATGTCATCTACCATGAACAGTAAAGGATACTGGGGGGAAATTAAATAATGGGCAAAAGACGCAAAAACAACGGCTGTGATGATAAAGCAGAAGAACTGGACTTCAGGCAACTCAAGACTGAACAGTTTTTAACATTACTGTCTACTACAGAAGACAAGTTAGACTAAGTAAACAAGAGGCAAAACAATGTGCAAACGGACATGTAGGGACACCTCATTTCTTTCTAGATTCAAAAAGAGCTATCCATGTTTGGATATGTTGCTAACAATGTAATGAAAACATCGGCCTCACATGTAAAGATGGCCAAAATATGTATTTCCATGTTGTAAGTCAGTTTTGATCAACACGTAAAAGACAACAAAAGGATAGTGAATTAAAAAAAAATAGTAGAAGGTAAGTTCTTTTTATTTAAGGAGAAGAAAGAAAAAAACTGTTTATAGAAGGGTGCATCATGAGAGTATACTAAACAGTGACTTGTTTGAAAAAGCAGTACCAGGTGCGTTTGCCATCATTTACAGCAGTAATGGGGGTTTTTTGGCTGTATGAAAAAAATTCATGAAGAAGTGAAACAACGTAATTACCATAAAGAGCTCACAATTATCTAAATAACATTTGAGTCACACTTTGCTGATATGGAGTAAAAAAGTCACTTGTATTAAAAATAAAATCAACAACTCTTCTGCTTTCAGCCATGTTCTAGTCAAGCTCATGGATTGAGACAAAACTGCCTCTTGAGACAGCTACACAACTGTTTATAAACTGGATTCCTGCTGCTCTTTCTTAAAACTCCTCAGTTTGGAAGTATTGGGGACAAGATACAGAACTGGACAGCTAAGATCTGACTCACATTCCACAGTAACCGCAACAGAAAATGTGTTTCTATATAACTATATAAGTGGGTTTCTGTTGCAAGAGATTTCACATTTTTATTTTTAATTCTCATTTTTATTTTTAAAAATGAATTATGTGTTAATAAGTCACTTCAAAAAATCCTCTAAGTTCAAGGTCCATCTTCAAAGATAACCCAAATAAATGTTGATGAACAAACTTTAAGCATTTTTAAAATCCTGATTGATGCCTAAAAAAACATCAAAAACATAAGGGTCAGGAATCTTCTCAGTTTCTCTTGCGCTCTCAACTGTTCAGACTTCTGTGGACAAAGTACACAAACACAGATGGCTTCCAGATTACTCTGACAATGATGGATGATAACTACAGTTACTTCTTTCAGACTCTATGCAAATGAAAGTAAGATCCTCCATAATGAAAAACAAGAGGAGGAGGTTAATCACCACAGAAAAGGCAGACGGTACTGAGCAAAGAAATTCAGTAGGACCAAAATGATTCCCGAATAATGACATAGACATTAGATTTAGGGCATTCCTGCTAGCAGAAGGCCCCAGAATTTAACCCATTGTTGGAAGTTTTTATAGCGCCCTCTATTATCTACCTAAGTAGTGAAAAACAAGACTTTTTGAAAACCAAAGCATGTTACAACTTTATATCCTTAGGCGTTTCATATGAAGCATTAAAAACTAGAAACAAGTCCAAAAAACTAGCTCTCAAACTTCCAAAGAACTCTCTAATTCCATATATTATCTTTTTACTACAAAAGGCTATGCTCACACATTTTTAAATAAGCAAATAATAGGATAAGCAAATAAGGCTACCAACTTAAGTCATGCCCTAAACCTGAATATATGTATACGAATTGTGAGTGCTGTAATTTATCATATTAATGAACTGCACTTTACTCCTCCTAGAGATGCAAGCCAGGTTTTATCCAGCCCAACACACACACAGATTCCCATGTGGGGATTTGTGGGCTATATCAGCATGACAGCGGAGCCTCCCAGATATAAGTGACAGACAGCACAAAGACAGCAAGCACCCCTCTCGACCACTTCCCACGCGAACACAGCAACAGCAAACTCTAAAATATCCAACCATAAGTAAATGAAAGTTTTTGGTCAGCACCTGCTGCCCCTACAACCAATCCTTGTCTTCTCCAAGGAAAAGCTGGAAGGCTGGATAAATTCATTCTGAGGACCAGATGTAGCCCGTCAGCTATCAAATAAGCAACCCTGACTTAAGCTAATAAGCTGTGTTTCTTTAATCAGCTCCATTTGTGCCCCAGCCAAGTGTTACTCATTTGTAAGTACAGGTTTCCTCCAGCTGTATTTACTTGGGCACACACTACATGCTGTTGATCCCACATTTTCTGTACATTCTTAATTCTTAAGTCTCAAGACAAGTTGCCCAGACTTTGACAGTCTACTAGCCAGATAGACATAACAGCACTTAAATGTTAGCAGAGAATCATAATGGAACACATACATTCCCAGCAACTAATCTGTTATCCAATTTAGCTTTACATTTAAATGACTGTGTCACAGATGCCAAAGAACTGATTCTGTTTAAAGCGATGATTTTTTGATGAAATTAATGCAGAAGTACATTACAACCAGCAAAGCACTACATATAAAGCCTCATCTTTCTCTTTATGCATAAACTATATTTATAAAATTATATATTTTTAAATAGCTTTTTTCCCAAGTGTTGCTAATTATTAAATGACTGATCAAATATTTCCTTTTACCCAGGTATTAGAAAAGGGTCATTCTTTTCCATTCATCTTATAGTTGCAACGATTGATCAAGTACTTTAACACTCTCTTGTACAGCAATAGACTAGCAAAAGAATATAGCTGGCTTAATAAAAAATATTTATTTTTTCTTAAGAAAATAAGCTGCACTATTCCTAAATAGCTTACCCTAATTTATTAATTTCTGAGGGTAGAAAGAATCTTTAATGATTCTCTAGCATGGTATTATGTATTAAACAGTCTGACCATTAGTTTAATAGTATTACACCACATAATGGTATATTTAACTTTGTTCTCCCTGTGCCACTATACAAGAAATTTTCTTTACAACTAGCAGGACTGAGGGAGATCCTAAAATTATGTGGCTTACAATTTATTCTCCTGTTTCGGATGATTGAAGAATATACATATATATATATATATATATATATATATATATATATATATATATATATGACTGAATTTTCTAAGACATGCATCAAAAAGTTACTGTTAATTTTTGTATTTTATTAGTCCTATATCCAAAAAGATGATACTCCAATGTTAAGCTGACATGCTTCTCCTTCTGCAGAATCAAACAAAAATGATGCAAAGACAATACTAATTAAGATGTTAAAGCAACTGAAAATCTAAGTAACCTTTCCTTGACCCACATTAGGGTAAGAAAAAACAGCAACAGAAGGCACTTATGCTAGAGTTTGACCCATTTTCTCTCTATAGCTGTAGCAGCAGCTTTAGAAGCTACAAGATGAAAAAGAAAAACTTCATGCTAGAGTAAATGAAGGTTGTAAAATAATTCATCACTCTCTCATTGACAAGAAAAAAAAATAGTGAGAATTTCAAGTGTTTCCCACAGTTTAAAATCTTCAAATCTTGCTGCAATCACTCTGACAGAAGTTGCAATGAACTACAGAGTTCAGGAGTTAAAGATACAGGGTGCTATTTTTCTCTCTAGTGAGTAGTAGTCAGTATAACTGAAATTCACTATTAGCACAGTATGACTATCATCAATGCAAAATGTAAATTATCACTATACTCAGACAGAAAGCAGTTATAAAGTTTAAATTATTTGCAATAAAATCTCAGATTAGACTTTCTTCCTAATACATATGCATGATCCATACAGCTGTACTCACAAAGACCTGACTAACAGCATGCAAACTGACCCAGAGTGTCACAAAAGGGAGAGAAGAAAGCACAAGTTATTCTTACTCCCTTCCCCCACCAAGCGTTTTTACCCGTTGTGGTCTTTTATACTCACCATGCCCTCAAAGCCAACTCTGTAAAGGTTTTTAGCACCATTGTCCCAGAGAACATATGCTGCACTGTGTGGACTTGACGCACTCCAGTCCTGAATTTCAGTTACCTATTTAATTAAAACAGAACAAAACAAAACAAGACAGAGAAAATTCATTCTATAACAAAGATTTAAAAGCACTTTGCAACTTAATTTTTTTTCCTCCCTTTGGAGAAAATGTAGGCTCTAGGTAGTTTTACTGAATTTCAAAAATGTATTCTGAAGATGTTTTCTGTGTGGTAAGTGGTCCCCACTTGTCTTAATGACTGCAGTCTGAATATTTACTTTGTAGGCCTATTTTTCTTTTATACATTGGTAGCTAACATCATTACATAAATACAGAACAAAATCCGTATTGTAAATAATTACGTTGTTTTGACATGTTCTTGCTAGAAAAAAAAACCCAAAGTATAAAACTATTTAAATCGCTCCCATTTGTCTGGTTTAACCTGCCTGGTGGCAAAATTCTATTTCTAGTGCCAATCTGTTTAACAACAGGGCAAAAGAAAGTGAAAAGAACTATTCATGACACTCCTGAAGTCACAAGGCTGCAAGCCAAATTCTGAAAACATATCCATAACTTGAAGAATCAAATCACATTTGTCTTCATTCTTATCTTTGAGTATTTCTTTAAAAGCTTTCTGGTATCTCAGAATTTATATCCATCTTGAAAACACCTTTAATATGCATTTATACACATTTTCAGCTCGCAAATGACCCCACTAACTTTATGTACTAAATTTAGTACATATAGTAGATAATGCAGGATAATGTTTGTATTTTGCAAAGTTTCAGAGGTTTCAAAATAATCTGCCAAATTCAAAGGAGGGGGTAAATAAGCAAGATCCAGGGGACTTTATGGTGTTGTTTTAGGAGATTTAAGCTTGTAATTTCCTCTCAATAAAATCCAAAATGAAATCCTCAAAGCCCTAATGCCTATTTAGGGTATAAAACGGTCTAAAATAGTATAAAATTCTTATTCAGAAACTTTCTGTTTTGCTTTAATGCTGCTTAAATATACTAAAAATAAAGGTAACTTAAGATATCAGTTCCCCTACATATAAGGGCATTCGATTCTTACTGTGCAATATTCCTTGTGTGGTGATAATAGTCACAGTGTGTCTTACACTCCCTGCTATAGTCCACACCTGTAAATCCTCTACTAGTTCCCTTGGGAGATGTAAGTCATAGAAAACATGCAAGGTTATGATTAGTAACACACATTTCCAAGCTTTCCAATTCAGTTTTTCACAAACCCAATTACTTTTACTAGACAACTATATCAAAAACACTTATATGAGGTCCTAAATTAGACAGCAATATAATTCTTGCAACTAACTCTTGCAAAGTTCTCGGGTTTAAAATGGAAAGATGAAATTACATGAAAATTATTCGATGAAAAATAAAAATCCAGGGTATAAACTCTTAAAAGCTAAGAGCTAGGTATAGACAAATGTGGGAAACCAGAACACGCTCATGGCTGATTGGAAAGGACTATGCTTGAGAAATCTGTTGTTGCATCAGCTCTCCAGTAAATAATGCTGAAATACACCCAATATCTTAAACAGAACAACCAGAACGAAAGTTTGTCCATTTTGAAAGTGTTACATTGATACTGTAAACACACAAATTTAAAATTAATCATTCATAGTATCTATTACTTGGTCATAATATAGCACCTCCTTTTTCTAAAAGCTTTATCAATAAAGAACACAATTCAGAAGTGCCTAGAAAATTAATATTTTGCATTCATGATGGTATCTTTACTCTATAAAGGCCACTGAGGGCATTGCAGGAACATCCAGATATATATTATCTTATTCAAGCCCGTTTTATTTTTACCTTTCCCCTACGCCCATTGCCACCATCTTGATCTTCCCATTGCCAGTCAACTCCTCGTACCACCCTGGCACCTGCAAAGATTCCTCTTGCTGTAATTTTCTTTGATTTACGGCGAGACTCTAACAATACCCTAAAGTTCCAAGGGGAAAAAACAAATGTCATGAAAAATTCCACAACAAAAAGCCCCACAGGATTCTTTGAAGGTGGGAAAGCAGGAAAACATCTTGAAACACAAATAACCCTCAAGAATATAGATTTTGATACATGAATCACCTCCTTTCAATTCTCAACAGCAGCCCAACAGATTAAAAAATAATAATAATTTAAAAAGTCCTTTCCACATCTGAGTTAGGTGCTTATAGCTGAAGCTTTTAATCCTAATGAAAATTTCTTCCTCAAACTTCTACTACCCCTACCAGCAACTTATGAGTAGGTCTGTACCCATATTATTAAAATCAATAAAGAAACACACAAACTTCTATAAACAAAACACTTGTGCTTCTCACAAATCATCCCTAGGTCGATATACTTTCCTGTAACTATATTTTCATCTTTTACTCAATAACATAATTTGGAATAAAAAGCTGCTTTCCTCCCTCAGTGTCAGTGTGACAGGGTTTACTTTTGTATGTAGGTTTACTACATACTTTTTTATTACCTATCTTAGCTCATTTCATTCAATATAATCAGAATCCATTTTCTTAGTCTTATTTTTAAAATCATATGCTATTTTCCCAAGACTCTCTTTTCCTCAGACTCCAGCAGAATCAAAATAGATTAGCACATATAAAGTGCCCAAACAAAAGGTAAACATTTTCCTGCCTTTTCAGTCATCTCTAAAGCTACCACTCTGCATGCAAGGACATTTTGTACTTCATGCGGTAAAAATGCTGCCAGACAAAAGTATTTTTCAGCTGAAACTCTGAATGCTTCCTGACCTCTTCAGGAAGTCAACACCCTCCTGCTCAACTTTTAACATCCAGCAGATGGCAGACAAGGAAAAAGTTAACAAATTGCTGGACTCAATGAAAACACCACCAAAATGTATCAAAATATTAGCAAGTTCGATTTAAGTAATACAAAAGGAAGGCAGAAAATGCAATAAGACATGCTGCTTAGAGTAGCATTTCAGAAGTATCTCTACATCTACAAACCTGAGACAAAAATAGTACTTCTACTTTGTATGCAGCCTACATAATATCGCAGTCTTGAGAACAAAATAGGTCCACCTTTTGCTTTCCTTCATCCAAATGTTATTAGATGCTTTGGCACATTTTTCTAATGAGCTAGCCTCTAATTCCATTACTTTGCTTTTGCCCTTTCTCCTCCCTCAAACAACTAAATTTAAGCATTTTTCCTCCGCTAAGTTGGATCCAAAAGAAACAGTTCCTTGGCAGATGAAGCTGTCTTCTGTGTCAGAGCTGCAAGACAGAAATCAGCTGAGGCAAAGAGAGAGAGGGAGAAAAAGACAAGATGCAAAACATCTCCTGCAGGTCTCTACTCTGGACAAGTTTTTAGCTGTGGAGATAGAATTTATCTTTTGTACACCAATAGAGATCATTTTAAATGATACAGGAACCTCTGGCTAGAAAGAAAATGAAGGAAAAAAAGACAAGTCTTCTCAAAGGCTATGACAGTTTTAGGAAGGTAGTAAATTGCAAAACCGTTTTGAATTTTGTTACTTATTTTCTAGTAAATACTCTAAGCACTTTCTACTCTTCGACGCAACATCTAAGTTTTGTTCTGCATTACAACATTGTAATTCAGACACTAAGCTCCTGATATCCGTTTGATAACTAGACCTACCAATACAAATCTCAAAAAACAGAAATTATTTTTTCCATCAAGCCATTAACCTGGGCGCTTTAGCCATAGTTAGACTTCAAGGCAAATGTCTAAGAAAACAGACACAGTCCCTATAAGGCAATACAAAAAAAATACGCTTTAGTTCTCCAACAGTTTACCTCAACTATAAAAGCATCGATACAAGCGCATCACTAAATTAGGACACTTGCAAATCTTACCTCTCCAAGAAGAGCAAATAAATGCTCTGTCATACACATGCCACATTTAAAGGAGTATCAAGTCCAAATACAATTCCAATGACTTGGTGTCATTCAGTAGAATTAGCACAGAACTGATACCACAACTGTCACTTTATACACCTTTAGAAGTATTTGATAAGGAGTAAATACCACTATTTGCACCTTACAGGTGGATAGATCATGACAGAGTGGGGACTCTGGATTCATAGGAGTCATTCAAAGCCAAAGAACACAGGAGCTCCTCAAAAGCAACCTAACGGCCACTGTTGTTCCCAGTTCTTCTCCAAGAGACTTAAATAATAGATGGGTGAGAAAATAACAAGAAAAAAACAAGGACAGAGAGACTCTGCACAGCATCTTTGCTCTGTAATCAGCAGTTTAAGGAATTTGAGTTAGAGCTTTTGCAACCAGATCATTATGTTAATAGTTCACAGGGGGCATATTATCCATCAAATCTGCCCATACCATTTTTGAACATATTTAAACTTTCAAATTTAGGAACTCATTGCCAAGTGATGCTGTGATCATGCACTGTCTGAAAACAATTGGCCCCCTCTTAAACCTACTATCAGATAACAAAAGAACTAGGAAGCACCCATTAAGGTTATAAGTAACCGAATAATCACACCCTAATTTCTTTGTTCTTTCTAAATCTCCACATTTAATGTGTTTTCCAGATCCAGATATTTCACTCTGTTTATCCTCCCTCACGAAGAGGCAGAGCTAAGAAAAAAAAATCTACACCTGAATCCACTACATTCACACCTAAATATCAGTACACCAAACCTGCTGTAATGGAAGTCAACCACAACGAACTGTTGCTATTTAATTTCACAGGAGAAAAGCTACATTTTACCTTTCACTTCCTGGTGTGGTAATTCTATAAAAACGATGCCTCAAGTGATGCTTGTCCCCATGATAACAAACTGTGCACAAGTCATAATTTGTGCATTCTGCACATTTCCATCGTATACCGATGATCGGTTGCTGTCGACACGTATCACACATAGTTCCATCGTGCTTGATACCTGAAGAAAAAAAGAAAAAAGAAAAAGAATTTATCTATACAAATAATCAGAGATTACTCTAGGAGAAACAAAATGAGGACTCCTGCAACTTACAATTAAACATTTAGTAAACTGCGTATCAAAAGAACCTGGAAAATCTAGAATTCCATCTCTGGATAAGTGTCTCAACAGATCACACACCACAAAGAACCAGTGATCAATCACTCACAAGTGTTTGAGAATTTTTTTATGCATTTTGTACAACAGAAAAATACAGTTTATAGAGTTTAAACTCTATTCACTTAAACATAGGAGAAACTGAGCTCTCTGACAGAGACAATTTCATGAAAATCCATGTTATTGTTCTGAAGCATTTAATTGCTTAATGTTGCTATATCACAAAGTATCTGCTAATAACAAATCAAATGCAACCCACCAGCATGTGTTCTTCCCAACCCTCAAGAAAACAAAAGAAAAATCAAGTTCTCATGTCTGTTCATTCCAAGAGCTTTGCCAAGCCTACGGCTGAGCAAGAGTGATCAGCCAGATAAATTTTTACTCTGTGCATTTTGAATACAACGAACAGCAGCAAGATTCAAAAAAAAGGTCAGATTCCACTGCTGTTCGGAAATATTTGGGCAACAGAAGAGATTAGTACGAGCCTAGCACTCACTACGTAGCATAAGACAAAAAATGAGCACTAAAAGACTGGAGTAACACAGAACTCTCCCACTCACTCATCCTGAACACACACACACACACAGATCTCTGGAAACAGAAAGGAAAAAGAACACTTCTCCTTCCCTCCAAAGGGCTTTTTTTGGATATGACAGAAAAATTCACTATGAATTTCTTATCTGTGTTCAATAGCTAAGCCACCTGCCACACAGAAAAAAATTGGAGTTGAAAGGCAAAACTGAAGGCAAAAGAAAACTGTACCTTGTCTGAGCACATCACAGAACAGCCAAGTTTGGCAGGCACCTCAGGAGATCATTAGCAGACTACCAACCCCATTCAAGTGCTGCTCAGGACCACATCCAGTAGGGTTTCAAACATCTCCAAGGATGGAGACTCTACTACCTCTCTGGATAAGGTGCTCCAGGGTTCAGCTACCCTGCATTTCAGGTTGTGCCCATGGGCTCCTGCCCTACCACTGGTCACCCCCGAGAATAATCTGGAAGCAAGGAAGAATTTGTCTTCCTTACTGCTCCCTCAAGCAAACGCATCATGACAACCCTCCCAGGCCTCCTCTTTCCCAGGCTAAACAGCCTCAGCTCTTTCAGTCTCTTCCTGTACATCAGATGCTCCAAGCCTTTAATTACCTTTGCAGCCCCTCCAGTATGTTCATGTCTTTCCTGCACTGGGGAGTCCAGCACAGGACACAGCACCCGCAGAGGAGCCCCTCACCAGTGCTGAGCAGAGGGGAAGGATCACCCTGCTGACAACCCTCTGCCTAACACGGCCCAGGATGTCAGTGGCCGCCTGTGCCACAAGGGATCTTGCTGGGTCATGTCCAACTTGGTGACCACTGGGATTCTATGTTCTTACCAACAAAGCCACTCTGCAGCTGCTCAGCCTCCAGCTTTCATTGGCGTATGGTGTTATTACCCCCTGCTTGCAGGACTTGGTGTTTTCCTATGCTGGTCTTCGCAAGACACCTGTGAGCTCCTTTCTCCAGCCTGTTGAGATCCTTCTAAACAGCAACACAAACATCTGGTGCACCCTGTGCATCATTTCTCCTAACCACGAGAGTTTCTCTCTCTCCAGTCTTGACCATAAACATGTCCAGGAAGATTTCCAGGCTCATGATTAAAAATTTCCCTGATATGTGAGCACTGGAAGAAAACTGTATCTAGTTAAGACTAGAAGAGCTAACACATTTGGAGCAAAGACTGAACACATCATTGTGTTAAGGGAACTGAGAAGCATTTTAGCACAACCAAGGACAGCCTTTGGTGATGCTGAAAACCCTGAAACTTCTGTTATTATCACTAATTCTTGGAGCAGCTATATCATATGATAGTCTTCCAGAGCAGGTGCATTAAAAAGACTCTAACATAACTAGCCACCAGGTTTGTTGCTCTGATTAAAGTTTCTACTTGGTCACAACATTTGGAGTTTTTTGGAGGGGCATATAGGGGGTGGTTAAGAAGTGGATCACTAAAGGCAGTGTTTCACATAGTAACACAGAAGTTAGACACCTTTGGAATTATTTAAATGGTTACTAAAGCTATGGAAGACTGTTTGCTATCCGAGCTGACTGTTTGCTCTGAATGCAAAATGGCCAAGGCATTAGCAGCCTGAAGAATCTCTGAATTTGTGCATGTGGTAAGGAAAAGAGGCAAAATAAAAGTGAAAGCAGGAGTCATATACTACAAAATTAGGTTGTTTCATGGCAGACCTAAATAAAATAAATATTTCAACTCAGTGAGGCAGAAGCTGCTGTGGAAAAGCCAAGAGGGTGAAGTGGATCAAGAAATATACCATGGTGAAAAAGAGCCAGAAGGAAAAACATTCACCTGGACCACTTTCCCAACCCAGCTCTCTGCAGTACTGTGTAACACTGTTGGCACAACAAGGAACCTTGGGGCCTGGAGTCAAAACTCCAGACTTCCAGTATCAGCACTGCAATTGGTCCGCTATGAACCAGAAGAATACTTTAGATCCCTAGACTAACAGGATGCAAAAATTCAGCCTCCATACAGGCTTCAATTTTTCTTAAGAGCAGGGTATTACAAAATGAAGCTTTTTTTTGTATCACCTTCCACACCTGACTTAAGAAGAGTGCTAGGTAGTAAGACTAACTCTTCTGCCATGCATAGTTGCCTTTAAATAACTTCCCTCCAACATGAGCACACCAGCAAGTCCAGTATTCCTGAGCTAGCATTAATACTTTCACTATTTGCTTATCATGCTCCTCTCCTACCTTTATCTATCTACCACAGAGATTTTCATTTTCATTATCTATCTCCTATCTTGCCTGGATTACTTAGGCTGCAATCCCTCTGACACCAATTAATATTGAAACTATGGCCAGACCCCAGC
This sequence comes from Tinamus guttatus, assembly GCF_059628265.1. Lineage (NCBI taxonomy): Eukaryota > Metazoa > Chordata > Aves > Tinamiformes > Tinamidae > Tinamus > Tinamus guttatus. The sequence goes on from NW_028289487.1 coordinate 113,544, forward strand.
AAAACAAAAAATCTCAGAGGAAAGCCAAATTTGTGAAAAGCAAGAAGGGAAAACTCAAATCAGTGTCCCCATAAAGGCAATTCATCCATTGAACGTTGCAGTGGTGGCAGCCAGTTGACGGATCCTCGCACAGGAGAGACTCGGGCTCAGCAAAGCATGTGGCCCATCTTGCCCCTTGAGGGTATCAGATACAGGAGCAGGGAGAGGATTATTGGGCAGGAGAAGGTTAGAGAGCAAGGGACATGTCCATCAAAAAATGAAACACGTTTCACAAGTACCATTGCTCACAAATCTATCAGATTTCTAGCTAGAAGGGGCTTTGTTAGTATTGACAAGTAATCACTGACTGGGGAAACAAAAAAAAAAAAAAAAAAGCTCATTAATACAAATTGTCTTAATTTGATTTGACAAAAAGCAAGAGTAAACAAACGAATAGAATTAGCCAAAGTTCAGTACTGCTAAAACGTTTTGACCTTTTTGATTTCCTTATGATTTATGCAAATTCTCAGATTACAGCAAATGGCCAATGATCTCCAGACGCAGCCTAAGTTTTTGGCATTAGCAGAAGATGGTAGGTACAGCTTCTCAAACCAGAGGCACGCTTGCTTTAACCAAGGGATAACTCCCCAGCAAGTCCCATTTCCTGATGCCAGCTCCTGCTCCAGCCCCTCTCACCTGGCAAGTAGGTAAATAATTTAAGCAGGAAAGCAACAGTGTCACTTTGAACCAGGCATACGAAAGAGAAAACGGACAACAGAGTAACCTTTGTAACCTTTGTAAGCTTTTTTAAGCTTTGTAGAAAACATCTTCAGAGGGAATAAACAGAGAATTTTTATGCAACCATCACGGTATTATACACAGGAGACTGCCTTGCTTTTAAATATAAACCCTGGTTTGCTACGCTCTGGCACAATGCTGCAGATTCTGTTCAGCTACCCAGAAACTACTCCTTTCCATATCTTTTTCTCAACACTATCAGAAAACATGGATTCTCAAAATCCACTTGGTTTGGTTCTCTTCTTAGTTCTTGAAAAAAGTCTGTTTCACAAGGAAATCCTGTTCTTTTTGTGAGCAATCTGGCCACTGCTGGACACAGAACGCATCCCATCCTACCACATGCCCCTTTTAGGGGAGTACCAGGTAGGGTCTAACCGAAATTGCCTTTTTTTTTTTTTTTAAAAAAAAAAAAAAAAAAAAAAAAAAAACCTCTCCTGGTTTAGTAACTTCTCTCAGTCTTCTTCATGAAGACCAACTTAAAATGCTGGTACTAACATTATTGCTTTAATGAAAAGTCTACATAATATTGCAATTGTGATTATAACCTCTTTCATTCTAATAATTATTGACTTTTTAAACAATTTTCACTGGTTTTAACATTACAGGCCTCATGCAAAGCTGCACCATGCTTAAGAGCTTGTAAACATAGGTGGGCTTGCAGAGCTAATGAAAAACCAACCCAGTAATTAAAAATTTTGCTTTCTACTGTTATATTTTATATTTATTTATATTAATATTTATATTATATCATTATATATTATGTATATTATATTACATATATTATTTATATTAATACTTAATAATATATGAATAATTTATATTAATATTACACTCATGCTCTACTGTAAATTTATTATCCGAAGAGAAAAATACTTTTTCAAGCTGAAGATTCTGATAATTGTTCTAATTACCAGCAAGCAAACCCAGAAAAGAGAAGAAAACCCTCCTCCCATATTTTATAGCACATTTTTGTTCAATAGGATCATTATTAGTATCAGAGGTAGGAACTCCTGTCACTTAATCCCACTTTTCCTATAATAACTTACAGCAAAATTATCTAGAGGGCCTAGAGAGTATCAAAATATCCCTCCAAGTTCTAATCTTCCTAGAATTTTCCACTTGACTACAGTGCTTCTCTTTGGCTACTGCTTCCTTACGGATTTCTATTCTTTGCATCTCCAGGCAAGTGTGACCTCAAAAATAAATTCCCACTGGCCAAATGCAACTCCGGGTAGCTTCATATAGCAGTTCTGCTCAACCACTAGCTAGAAAAACCTCAAGAATGGAAACACCACTAGCCAAGCCTGAAAAGGGGGGGCGGGGGAAAAAAGCTGTGTTTATGAATTTTCCCAAGAGCAATAGACATTGCCCTACCTGAAGCAGAAATTAAAATTATAGCACACACACACAGAAAAAAATATAACACAAAAGTATAGCCATAAACCATAAGGACTGTAAGGATTATAAGAACTGCAGGAAAAAAATAAGGGCTAAGGAATTCTAGAGCACAAAAAAACCCAGAACTTTAAGTATCAAGTATAGTCTCCTGATGCAGTTAACAGGATGCTGTCAGCCTGCAAGCAAGTCAAGCAGGGCAAGAACAATGAGCGCTCAAGGCTCATATTCAACATTTATGCATATGTTTATTTACAAGCAGAAGCAGTCCCACTGGTTTCTACAGGACATTAAACGCAAATAAAGTTTCAAAGCCTATGCATCTGCCACATAAGAACCCACAACTTTAAAGTCTCCTCTTAACTTTTTGTTCCAAGGGCCATTTTAAAAAGACTTTCAGCTGAAGCTTCATTAACATATACTTCCAAAACCAAGGGAAAAAAAAAAAAAAAAAAAAAAACAGGGGAGAGAAGGATACAGACATAGTAGGGGGGAAAAAAAAATCTCAAAGGTTCACCACGACCAAGTTTTTTTTCCCCCCCTTAGCTACATTGTGGTAATTAATTAGAATGAGTTCCAGATTTCCAAGGTGTTAGCTTCACCCTAATTCACCATATTTTTCCTCTCTGACATACTCTACATAGCTGGCTGAAAGATGCCTCCTCTCTACCACATTCCAAATGAAAAACAGGTTATGAAAACGGCACATATCCAAGTATCTCAGCAAACCCAACTAATCACCTTACTATTAAGGCAATCCTGCCAGGCCCTGAACCAAGTATTTTCCCCATTGTACCGAGCAGCAGTATATTTTTTTAAAAAAAATGTTTTCACTGTAAAACAGGCCTAAAGGGAACATCATCCTGCAGTGCTGGCCACACCAGTGCTGCCGCATAATGTCAGTGCAGGACAACAACAGAAAGACAGCAAGTGCTGTAAACTGACTGAACTTAAAAATATCAAGCAGTCGAGAAATTAAAAGAATGGACGTATTTTTTGTTGCTGTTTTGGGGTTTTGTTTGTTTTTTCGCTCTTCCGCAGCAGGTCTGGCACCGCAGATAAGAGGCAACACACACATTACAAGACAACGCAGGACCCCACCACTTGTTTAATGCAATCCTCTCCAGCAAAAAGGTCCTACACCCCCTTTTCCTCCTCAACCCCCAGCTCGGCAAAGAAAGGAAACTCTCCAAAACATAAACCCGAGGCTGGTGGAGGGAAGAGGAGGAGAAGTGGGAGGAAACCCCAGCACCACCCGCAGAGAGCAGCCCCCTTCTCGCCCCCACGCACTCACATCGCCGGCTTTGTGCAGATCTGGGAGCCCCACATCAGGACCCTAACTCAGAGTATGTGCATATTTATATCTATATATATATGTATATATAATGTACGGCGGGTGCTCACCCGTGGGCGCGCTGTCGAGGATGCGCAGATCGTAGGCGCCCGAGCAGCGATAGTTGGCGGCCGTGCCGTTGTCCCACACGACGACCACCTCCTCGGGGCTCTCGAAGCTGCGCACGGTGCCCACGTGGCCCTCGCCGCCATCCTGCTTGCCCCACTTCCAGTCGGGGCCGCGCACCACGCGCGCGCCCACGCCCTCCACCATCACGCGGTTGTTGCGCGAGCTGCTCATGCCGGCGGCGCCCCGCGGGCCCGCGCCCCGCGGCGGCGGCAGCGCAGCCCGCACGCGGCGGGCGGGGAGCGCGATGGGGGCGGCGGCAGGGAGCGGCGCGGGGAGGCGGCTGCCGGGCGGCGGGAAGCGGAGCCCCGCGCCGGCCCCGCGCTGCCGAGCGGCTCCCGCCGGCGCCGCCGCTACATCCGGGCGCCGCCGCGGCGGCGGCTCCAGGGAGACCGGCGGACGCAGGCAGGGCCCGCCGCGCATGCGCCGCGCGGCCCGCCCGCCTCTGCGCAGCCGCGGCCGCCGTTAACGGCCGCCCCCGCGCGACGCCGTTAACGGCCGCACGGTGGCGAGGGGGGCGCGGTATGCGCCGCTTGCGTTTGAACGCTGCTCTATCCTCTTCTTTCTGTGAAATTTTCTATCGAAAGTACTCACCGGGACCATTTCCGTCTGCGTTCCACAAAATGTTCCCTTTAAGCTGTTACCTGCTGGTGCCCGAACAGCAGGTGACCGCTTTCCTGCTCCTCTCTACAAATTGACTAACCGTTTCCCATACATGCCCCATTAAGTGCTTTTCTGGAACCTAGGTAGTTGTTATACAAAGGATTAGTTACAAGTGACACTGTACTAATTTATTATGCATGAGTGAGCTTTATTTGTATTTTTAAGTGATAATGTATTTTTCTGCATTTTTATAATACTTCTGTACCCTAAATAACCTTTCTTTCCAACCTAGGAAAAAAAAGCCTTGCATGCTATCAAGAGTGGGGTAACGGGGGTGTATTTGCCTCATGCTAACAAAACGCAAATAAAACCTGTGTAGGCCAGGAGCTTTCTTTGCAGCTCTCTCGGTACTGCGGGTAGCAAAACTGTGCTATTCTCCACTCCTCCTACCACAGGACATCCCTTGAGTAACATATATGTACTTGGACTCTGTGCGTATGTCTAGAATATGAATGATAATCATAGTCTAGAATATGAATGATAATCACTTTCACAGTATTCACGTTTTTTTCTTTAGCTCCATACATCCTGTGTAATCTCATGTAGGATATGATTCTTCCACATCCTTCCTGTAGGACAGGATTCTGCTGTAAGATTTGGTCCTCTTACTCGTTTTTTGTTCTTTCTAAGCCTACTCTGTGTTGAGTTTCTTAAAAGCATGATTTTTAAACAGCAGATATTTCTGAACAGTGGAAAAAACAGCGCTTCTTAGTCATCAGGAAACTGCCTGATAAAAGGTAGCCCAGCTCCCCTTGTATCCTGGGTATTTTTACTTTTTTTCTGTGCTTCCATCTTTGTGCTTATTAATATAACTGGAAGAGTCTATGAAATCATTTCCTGACTTCTCTTGTGTAGTTTTCTCACAGTATGTACAGCAGAGCAGCATAATATGAACATGTAACCACCAGGCTCCCATAACATTCCTTACATAATTCCTTCTTTCCTAACCCACACCAAGAAAAAGAGTGTTGCCTTAAACAAGGATTTTAGCCTCATGGTAGCCACTCAAACCACTGTGTCTGGTTTCCACTCCAGTTTCCAGTGAAAATCCTCCAGAAAACTCAAAACACAGGCAGACACCACCCTAGCAAATCATGCGTTTGTTTGGCAGTTTGGTTTTCATTCCTTGCAGATAGTTTTCCCCAGGCAAAAGATACCACAGCTTGCACTAGTTTATTACATTTAGTGCACTTAATTATACTTAAAAATGTATAAAGCATGACAAAATTTCTTGTGACATTTTTGGGAGTTCAGAGTGTTTGCTTTCATGATCTATTGAAAGTTTTAGGATCATAATGTTCCCAACTGCCTGATTCCAATACTTCGATAGTCATGGGCAAGTTTAATGTTCATGCTTATTTAAGGATAGCCCAAAGCACATGTTTTCTATTACTGCTGCTGGATAAAAAAATGCAACCAGGAAATATATGCCAGAGAAACCAATAAAAGTCTGAGATCAGATTTAGTGACACTTCTTCTGGAGAGAATCAGAAGAGTTCATGCCCTACATTAATTTTCTCACGGAATTTTAAACCTTAAGAGAGCCTATTGCTCTAGTTGAGCATCAGAGCGTGGTGCAGAAGTCATCCCACAGCTGCTTCTGTTCAGACTATCCATCTTCTGACTGCTCCTGTATCCTAACAGCCCCTGCTTCTCCTGCTCACCTGCTCCTTCTATTGTATTTACTGAGAAAACCAGAATCGCTGAAGGTGCCTGGGTTATCTTAGGGATATCTGGGATATCTATCCTGTGACTTCTATACATAAGAATACAGAAAATAACTGGGGCCCAGCAATGGGCCAAGAGAGAGCCCTACATAGTTGAAAATATACATGCTCATTTCATTTTAATTGTGCAGTAGATAATAAAGGAGTGAATAGACTAATCTCGAGAAGTATATTACTTGCTTTTTGGTGACTGCATTTCTGGTGACCTGTTTCTGAATTGTCCTGCTGCTTCTAGATTTTGTGCAGAGAAGAATCCTACAGGGCCACAAAGCTGTGGAAGTCAAAATTGTCGTTGATTGTTTAGTCAGTGACTACAATGAAATGACTAGATTCTCCAGAATTCCAATCTTTTAATTGTATTAACTTTTATAATCATACCTTATATTATTTATTCTGTACACCTGCTTGGCTTTTAACCAATCAGGAAGAAAAAGAAGGTCCTCCACTCTTGAACATTTTTATCATAAGTAGCCTTCAATATAAGCTAAAAAAAAATCAGGTGTAGGTTTAAAAAGAGACAACAGAGAACAGGAAATCTTTGGGGAAAGATCTATTTTGCAGTGCTACTGGACATTTAGTGGTCCTATCTAATATTGTTTATTCTTATCAACTGCAGGAACCAGTGTCATGCCAACAGATAAGCCCGCTGGAGCCCAGCCCCAGCAGAGGTGCAGACCTATATTCTTTTCTGCCATTGCAGGAGGAGAGCAGCAGGGCAGACTGGCAAAGCAGCAACAACTTCAGCTGCTACAGCAGAAGTACCCAAACCTCCTCAGTCTGCCCAAGCCCTTATTTACCCGAAGAGGTGCTGCTGTAATTAATTACAGCTGTAGTTAACTGTGAGCAGTAACTGTGTCCTTCTGGCTACTCAAAATTATTGGGTAGGTAGGTGCTGCCAGGTCAGTCATGCCATTCTCCGGCTTGTGATATTGCTCTTTCCCTCCACTTCCTGCTGTTTTAGAACAATTTAGCAAGGGACCATGGCAGAAGAGCTGGCTTGTGCACATTTCAGTGCTGTGCCTAACCTAGTGACATGCCCTTAAAGTCCTTGTTGTTGAAGAGCATAGTGACTCCCTGTAAGAGCAGCTGGTCAAAACACCTTCTCTCCTTGCCTTCTGCCAATGTTTCTCTCAAGACAGTCCTCAGCTGTTTTCTAGAGGTCTTCACCATCTTTCAGCCAATAAGAAGTAGGTCATTCCTCTTCTAGCTACATACTTCCCCATAGAGCAATCATAAAGAAAAACTATCTTGCCACGAAGTGGCAAGTCCTGTGCTCATCTAAGCCATTCCAGAGAGCTGCTTGCCTAACCTTTACCTGCAAAATGCCATGCATCAGGGAATCCCAGTAGAATCATTTGTATGTATTGAGGAAACACTTCGAGAGTTGTTTTTCTGTGCTGTCCTGTTTAATTTAAGTTGAATTTATAATGTAGGATCTGGAGTAGGCAATGCAATAAGGGAATGATACCTATTCCAGAAGAATATCCCATGTTGGGATTTATGGCAGTGTTTATTGCCATAAATTCTCTGAGTTCTCCAAATATGTCATATGAAGGATACATAAATAGCTTCTTAGGAGCTTAGAAACAGCATCTTGATTACATATAATGAGCGGGTTATAGATTTGTCTTAAAAATACAAAGATGGAGCTTATGAATCTGTATCAATCTGAGTCAAAATATTCTGCTTACATAGTTCAAACCTCTATATTGGAACCAGCAGTTTTCTCAGACCTCCTCTTAAAAACTGAAAGCATTCTAGATTTAATTTTTCTATTTTTTTTAATAATGCATTTGTTTCATGTGGAAAAAAAAATCTGAGCACCTATCTTGTTTTTCTCCAGATATTCCTGTTCTTCTGCGTGGGAGTAAGTCAACCAGCTGAGGGAGAAGATGGAAATATCGGCAAATTATACCACTGTTTTATGGAAATTTATTGCCCCAAAAGCCATTTTAAAAAAAATGAAAAGTAGGTAATCCCACTTCACAGAAATACATAGTCTGATGAAAATTCCACACCTTTATAGGCTGAAAAAAAAAAAGTTTCCCAGATCTATATCATCTGATGTGTTTATTATAGAACCCGAAGAACCAGTTGGGAACTTCAGGCATTCTGTCGTGTTTACCTGCAATTTCATGAGAAAAAAACCCTAATTCCTCAGCCTCTGCTGCCATCATGTGGCCATGTACAGTCTGTCGTTGAAGCCCGAACACATCCATGAAGAGAGTGGCTGCACTCTATTTCCAGTTCATATGCAGTACTATGTTTTATTTACCAGAGGGTTTTGTTTTGCATTAATTGCATTAATTTGCATTAATTGCAACACACTTTCCATACATAGTCCTATCTCCTAGTTGTCTTCTAAGGAGCAAAATGAACGCGGCACGTTAGGTTGTAGATACGTTACTTCATTCTCCAACTGTAAAGCAAAACTAATCCCTTAAAGATCAGACAGAAGAAAGTTTTCTGTCTCAAAATGTTGGGGAAAGAAAGCATTTCACGGTAAGGAAGAGTGTATTCTTCACTGCACAACAGTAGGGATATCTTACAATAGTAAGAGTATTAGCAATTTTCCAGAGAAATACTTCCAAGTAACGCAGAAATTTGTGCCGTCACCTGTTTTTGCTATGAACAGTAGCAAAACTTGCACTTCTAATATACAGACACCCAAGCTGAGGGCGATGAGGGTGAAGTAGGGTATTGGGGGATGAGGGTGAAGTAGGGTATTGGGAGGATAGCTTAGTGCCCACTTCAGCACTGGCCGAGGTATGAGTCCTATGCCAGATACAGATCTGACTTTGGCTATATTTTTATTATTATTATTCATATACAGTTTTTTAAATGAGGTGGTGCATTAGAGGGACACGTTAATTTCTTCCTCATATTCAACTTCCTGATTTTAAGGCTTGTATCAATGCTCACTTCAAACTCTCAGATGTTGTCACAGCCACCCAGGTCATATTTTTTCATAGAATCGCAGAATGCTTAAGGTTGGAAGGGAACCCTAGAGCTCATCTAGTCCAGGGGTCCTCAAACTACGGCCCGCGGGCCGGATACGGCCCCGCAGGGTCCTCAGTCCGGCCCGCCGGTTTTGACAGAGCCCCCCGCCCAAACCAAGCAGCCGCAGGTGCCTTCCTGCCGCTTGATCCGCGCGCCGGCCCGCGCAGCCCCCGAGCACCCGCCGGGCCTGGGCCGAAACCGGCGCCTCGTCCTCGACCTGCCCCCCGCAGGGGGCGCCTCTCGGTACCAACCGCGCCGCCTCTGCCGGCCAAGCTCAGGCGGCAGCCTCTGGAGCGCGAGGCCCAGCCAGCTCGGGCGAATCGCCAGAGCCCCGGCCTGGCAAAGCCCCTTCGGTCCCTTCTGGCCGCCCTTTCCGGACTGCGCGGCCGGGCTGAGGAGGGGGCGGCGGCACCAGCGAGGGGGCGGCTCCCCCGTCTCTCCCTGCCTCCCTCCAGCTCCCAGGCAGGACAAGCAAGGCAGCACCGGTGGGAACCGCGCACCATCATGTCAAAAAAAAGGGAAAAATCGACTCCGAGCGCAGGGTATCCCAAGAAAAGCGGACTTCTGGTTATTTTTTCACGGAGTACAAAGAAAGAGCTGTTTGTCTGATATGCCAGAATTCAGCGTCTGTGTTCAAGGAATACAATTTGCGTCGACACTACGAAACTCAACGTAAAGATAAATATGATTCTTTGGTCGGACAAGTGAGAAAAGATAAAATATTAAGACTGAAACATGGATTGACAACTCAGCAAAATACTTTTGTGAAGCAAAAGCAGCTCAATATATCATCACTTTGAGCAAGCTATCAAGTTGCCAAGCTCATAGCGCGCACTTGCAGAGCATTCGTAGAGGGAGAATTTGTTAAAGAATGCCTTCTTTCTGTTGCCAAAGAAAGAGATGTGTCCAGAGAAGGTGGATTTATTTAGTACAGTGAGTTTTTCAGGACCTACAATCACACGAAGGATTGAAGAAATGGGGGAAATTTTGAATCTGCAGTTGCAAAACTCCTCAAAAAAACTTTGCTATTTCTCATTGGCACTCGACAAAAGCAATCATGTTCGTGATTCTGCACAACTTCTAATTTTCATTCGTGGGACAAATGATTCTTTCGAAGTCACAGAGGAGCTTGCTGCACTGAAAAGCATCAAAGGAACAACTACAGGAGAGGATATCTATGAGAAAGTTTGCCAAACTATGAATGATTTGGAGCTGGACTAGGGTAAACTATTCAGTGTGACAACTGATGGTGCTCCTAGCATGGTGGGGTCCATGAAAGGAGTGGTTGCACGCATTAACAAAGAGATGGACAAACACAACCATTTACATCCAATAGCCATGCACTGCATCATCCACCACCAAGCATTGTGTTGTAAATCACTGAAGCTGGACTCTGTCATGAAAATTGTAGTTTCTTGTGTTAACTTCATTAGAGCTCATGCACTAAATCACAGACAGTTTCAGGAATTTCTGTCTGAGCTAAATGTTGCCAATGAAGATATTCTGTACCACACAGAAGTCCGTTGGCTGAGTCGAGGGAGAGTTTTGAATCGATTTTATGACTTACTTCCACAGGTTTATGATTTTATGCTTTCTGAAAACAAAGAAGTACGAGAGCTCAAAGATGCAGAATGGAAATGGCACCTTGCATTTCTGACAGATGTAACAGAGCTACTCAACAATTTCGATGTCCAACTTCAAGGAAAGGGGAAGCTCATCTGTGATATGTATTCACATG